>NC_056744.1:779883415-779955915 GCF_019279795.1 Protopterus annectens
TTTTAAAATGTACATGTTGGGAGCTGCCATAGCTGTGATTCATCACCATGTGTTAGAGACTGAAGGTGTTGTGGAGGATGATGCTGGCAACCACCGCAGGCCCCAGAGGAGGAGAAGAGTGTTCAGACCAAGGGTAACCTACCAGGAGCTACATGATCTGGAAATAGTAGAGTGTTACAGGGTGGACAGGGACATCTTACAGCAAATAGTTGAGCTGTGCCGGCCACACCTGAGAACCAGAAACAACAGAGGGGAACCCATCCCAGTGGACACGAAGGTATGTGTAAGCTTGCAAATACTAGCCACAGGTACCTTTCAAAGGCCAACTGGAGATATAATGGGGATCTCACAGGCATCAGCATCCAGGGTACTACACCAGTTCCTGGATACCATGTTACCACATCCCAATGAGCATATATACTTCCCCCGAACTCAGGAGGAGTTGGCCAGAAATATGCGTCACTTCCACCATGTGGCACACTACCTAGAGGTACTGGGTGGGATAGACTGCACGCACATACATATCAAGTCACCACCTGGTGAGCATGGTAGGTGCTACATAAACCGCAAGGGATTCCACTCCATCAACTGCCAGGTCGTGTGCAATGCCCAGGGCATTATCATGAATGTGCGTGCTGGCAGCCCTGAAAGCTACCATGACTCCCATATCTGGCATGCCTCACAGCTGTATCAGGTATTTGTCAGGGGGGACATCCCACATGGCCACTTTGTGGGGGATGCTGGCTATGCACTGGAGCCGTGGATGATGACTCCCATCAGAAATGCACACACACCCATGCAAGAACGCCATAATGAGGCACACGCACAAACCAGAATCATCATAGAGCGTGTGTTTGGGATGCTGAAATCATGGTTCTGTTGCTTGGACACATCTGGTGGAGCCTTGCAGTACTCTCCAGGCACGTGTGCCCACATCTTCATAGTATGTGCCATGCTACATAATATGATCCTGGAAACAGCTGCAGCAGGGACAAAATGGTGAAGGCCCTCATAGCCCACCGCAATTGCCAAGGCCATCACAGGCACAGAGGGATTCAGACCATGAACACGCTGTGCCAGACCCAGTAGGCAGACGGATGTGTGCCCAATATGCCTATGCCTTGGCAAAGAGGGAACATATAGCACATACTCTGACAGTGTAGGCCCCTATGGACTGACATACCTCTCCACCTGCGCACACAGTAAAATGGATGGCACACACACATGACCACCTGTAAATTGTAATGTATAGATGGCCTACTGTAAATCCTACATAGGCAGCCCTCAAACATTGTACACACAACAGCTATTGGAACAAGGAATGTCAACACCTGAACAGTACATGCACCTATCGGCATATGTTGGTGCTGTGTGTATAGGTTCCTAGGTACATCGGTAGGTACACGCCCGATTGTCAGAGGCCATACACCAAATGAGGCAAACAGTGTCTGCTGTCACCACACCATTGAGTAACCAACTGTTGCTCAGTGGAGCAGAGGCAATCACGGGATCACATGTGTGTAAGCACTGTTCTCCACACACTCTGCACGGATTCCCTGCTGCGTTAATGAGGGCTCCACATAATGTAATCATGGATGTCATGTCAAGGCATGGGGTGTACCCATGACAGGTATCCGTCACCCATGCATGCTCCACCTACAGTCGTTTCAAGGTGTAGCACATTATCGTGTGTGGCTCACTGTGATATACATACCCAATGCTGGAGCACATCCAGTAAACATCATATGGACATACCATTAATTGGACTCATCCATATGTAAACTAACTGAGTTACCCATGTGATTGCAGTATGGAGTAACAGCCGTAATATACTCCACATACAAAACGCCATAACACGTGTACAAATCCCAGATGCCCAAGTGGTAAATGCAGTGACCGTCGTGCATGTTCCCGGTCCCACGTCCTGCAAGGGATGTAACATAATCCCAAAGGCACGAATAATGCATGTTGGATGCAGGTCATCAGATCATGTTTAGCACACGTTAGCGGGAATATGCGTTGCCCAGTGCATCGTTTAAATATGACTATATGGATATGCGTGAAACAGGGCTAAGCTTCTCTGAATATTACGCAGATCATGGTCAATGATGTCCAGAACAGGTGATACCAGCATTATTCACCCCTGTACTAATAGTGCCTGCTCTGAAGGGAAAAACAACCACTGCCAGGAGTAGAACACGCAATCATGTATACAATCACCTAACACTATGGTAGCCAAGATGTACCTGCGGCAGGTGTGTAATGTGACAGGTTCAAACACAAATGTGTGGAGTCCAGGAAACAGTATACACCAGCAAGTACACAATGAAAGGTGTATTCTGCCTGTCACTCTGTCAGATATATATATATATATATATATATATATATATATATATATATATATATATATATATACATACATATATATAATACGGATAGAAAGGGTGATAGAGAGATGTATGTTGATATATACGGATTCACCGATATCTGCAACTATATAGATAGGTCAACGATATGTACACAACCATGGAGGTACAATTAAATAGGATACGGCCAACTATGGAATGTGTCATACCGACACGCGTAACCACGAGGCTTAAAGACCGAAAGAACACAGTACCAGAACACTAGAACCGTGAGTAATATTATCATGATATGAAGGGACATTTAGTTACCGCTGCCTGTGTTGTGGTCCACATAGGTACTGTGTTCAACTGTGTTTGTGATTGCTGTAGTCTGTGTATGTGTGTGTTGAGAGTGCCGTGTCCGTGTCCATGTGACTGTAATGTGTGTGTGTGCCTGCATCGTGTGTCTGTTAGTGCCAACTAGGAGGTAGATCATTACGGTAGGTGTGGTTATAGCTAGCCGTAGGCATACGGTTACCACCTGTCCCACATTAGGAGGGACAGCCCCTCCCTGGGCAGTTATGTCCTGACATAAAACATTAAAAAGGCCAAATGTCTGAGATTGTAGGACATTATTATGTCCCATATATTATGTAATAGTTGCATTAAATATTTATACCTGTATGTAAGAAACATAAATGTTACATGCAATATGATAAGGAGCCAAAGTCCTACAACAATAAGTATGTATTGAGGATAAAAGTATGTGCTATCCTGTGTACTGACCATGGGTATGTGTCGGCCTGTAAACTCCAATGTGTGTCCTGCAAGTGTCCCACAATGGCCATCTGAAAAGGTGGCAACCCATGCCAATGAGGTTCAGTTACCAACACAACTGCAATGAGTGCAAATATCTGGGACAGAAATACACGGGACAGCTGTCATTTAGTAACATTCCTTTACATATCGCTGTAATTCCAGAGGTATGGAAGTATCACCCTCACCTCCATACTATATAGAAACCAATTAACAACGGCCCAATGTATATGCCCGTAACAAAAGTTTACTAACTGATAGGTCTTTAATTAGGGAAGGAGCCCACACACATATATGGAATATGTAGAAATGCAAGCCCCACAAACCTGTATATGCTACGTACACCCACCTACATCCCCCACACACGAAACTATAGCAATACAGACTGTAATTACAGCACAAACATCCAGTCAGTCAATTACATCTGCAGAAGCGTTAACATACCTTGTGAGAGACACATTTTAAGGGCGTAATGTGAAATCATAGCCATTGTATAATGGAACAAACGACAATGTTACAGGTTTTGTTTGCAATAGTCCCTTATCAGACGGTTGGGATGACAGTTACACTCACATGTAGAACCACATACTCTAACCGTCACACACAATCCACGGGGGACATGAATCCAAACTATCCATGTCTCTACACATAGTTGCAATTACACACAACAAAACACAATACAGCCGTCTCCTCGAAGGTATGGCAAATGGGCAATGCCCAAGTGGAGAATTCAATTATACCCCACTGTTGCCACGTAATTGGTGAATGAAGTAGCTGCACAGCTGATGTGCAAGTAATAATTCACTCAGGAACACCAATTGGCAGCAGGAAACCACATGTTACAGGTATTGACGTATATAAGGGTGACTTGCCAGACATTCAAACCATATGCTCATACCATAGAACTGTTTAAACAGTGTAAGAGAGATAGTTACGAAAGTCCAGAATGATAACAAGGTATGTAGAATACTCAGTATGTAAGTGTATGTATAGCATGTTTTGTATTAATTATGTTAGTGTATGTATAGCCTATTTTGTATTAATTAAAAGTGTCCGCAATGCATAAAGTGGGAAAAGGTATTATGTAGTGATGTCTTGCTGAGCATAGTAACGCTTGTAAAAATTGTGTCCTGCAGTGGGCCACAAGGTAAACATCACAGACACCACAAGGGATGCTACATGAGGGCTTTAAACAGACCAATTCCATACCACCCACCATCAGTGGTAGGGTATGTCCAACAAGTACGTGCCATAGCAGGGGATAGTATATGTTGATATACTGTCACATTAAGCATGTGTATGGGCATATAATGACAATGACATGTCTAAGGTGGTCCCGCTGTGCAAGTATGCTTTGCATTATGGGATAATATGTGTAATGTACAGTATTGTAGGTAGATATATCAAATATTATACACAGCACAACAGGCATATCATGCATATCAAAGGTATCGTCTATTGGCATGTACAATATACAATAACAGGATACATATGGCTTGTAGTCACAGGACACTGTAACAGCATGATAGCTAATCTAAATGGAAGAACTACTCAATTAACCATGCACACAGGGCATGTAATAGCTTCACAGGTTCATAGCGGGGTACTATGCAGTCTGGCAAGTCTATATGTAAGCCCAACTACAGTGTTTACACCAGCGGCACCTCTCTAGGGTAGTGTCCTATCTGTGAACAGCAGAGCCATGTGTTACCTGCACCTCTGCACAGTACAGCCACTGCAGTGATCCCTGGCGTACATGAATGTCTCCCATCCACCAAGTGAGGCATCACATGAACAGTGCTACTGAGTGTCCCTGCGTGATGTACATAGGAATCATGTTCCAAAGCATGGTGAGTGTCTGGTTTGGGAATGTAACCCTCAAGCACATCCCACTCATTGTTGCGTGTGTGCACATATCCATGAGCATGTTGCTTACAGTGGCTTTTGCTTATGTCGCTTATGTGGAGTATATCCATGAATATTGTTGTGGACATGGGCCCTGTCTGTTCAGCAGAGGTCACCCCTGAGTATGTAGTATGCAAATGTGTGCAGACATGGTGTCCATAGTTCTGCTGCATACGTTAACCGTCGGAGCTCAATAAATGTCATGGCGTGTTAATGTTGTGGTATGCAAAGCCGTAGCTGTTCTGTAAGGTACACCCTAAATGGGGTGTTGTACCCTTGAATGTGTGTATACGTCTGGAGTTCAGAGGTACAATGGGTGCCTATGTTCCAGCTACAAACCCAGTACAGATAAGTGTGGCCACATAGAAGGATATCCACGCCACAGTGGCAATATGGTTATCAAAGGAGTGGGTGTGACATACGTGTGTACTACGATCACGTACAATGTGACATGTATGTAGGGGACTACCACCTATGTGATAGTCAGTGGGTGAATGGTGTAATGCAAAGCAAAGGGGATGTTCATGCACCTTGTGTCATGCAGCTTGAGGCCATGATATTGATATCAGGTATCAGTCACAGTGACACCCTTATGGAGGGAGTCAGTATCAGCTGGTGGATCAATCATGGTGCTTTGTATGCAGTTGTCTAGAAAGGTAGTCAGAGAAAGTCCCTCTGTGCTAGCCTGTACCTCAGGGAAGCATATACCGAACATGAGGGGCCCTATGACTGAGGACTGTGGTACGCCAAGTGTAACTAAAATACAGTAGGTACTATGCTATGCTACCCTCATTGTGTGTGTCCTGTCCGTGAGCCACTTTGCATAACATCCTGAGACATGGGGATCGATGTGCAGGTGGATGTGTATGTTGTCAATACCAGAATGGAGAACGGTGCTGAAAGCCAATGAGAGGACAATGTAGGCTGTGTGGACCCCCTTACCGTGATCAACTACCCTGGTAACTGTATCAAAGGAGTCCATCAGGTGTAGGAGCCATGCTCTGGCCCTAACAAGTCCAACCTGGGTGGCATCAAAGGACCAGAGCCCACCAATGTCTCTGTGAATGACTTCCATGATGATGTGTCCCATAGCCTTGCAGAACAGTCCAGTCAGGCGTACAGGACAATAGTCACTTTCATGCATTGTGGCGCCACCTGTGTGGAGTGTGATAACTGTTGCTGTGTGCCATTCAGGGGCCACAATGTCTGATACAAGGCTATTACTGAATATGGTGGCCAAGTGGGGAGACATGTCGTTCAGAGGTTTGTGTAAATCACAGCCTGGGATGTTGGACGGTCACATGGAGTCAGTGTTCCAGGCCTTATAGAGTGCAGGTTAGTACTGTGTAGTTGTGACCGCAGGGACACCGCAATGTTCTTGCATGGATTCTGGTCCTGTAGGGAGTGAGAAGGTGTAATGTTAGCATTGAACCCATCTGCCAGCATGTTGCCAACATCACTTGGTTCTGTAATGTTCCTGAGTAACTGTTGTATGTCAGAGCAGATGTGGGTATTGCCATTGACTACTGACATACCTCCATAATGCCTTGTGGTACACCTTGGAATGTGTCACAGTAATGTTTACGTAGCTAGGTTCGGAGTATGTGATGAGGGATCCCGTAGCCCTACTGAGGCTGATCAGTGAGCTACCCCACCCATGGGATTGTACTCCACTTTGCAACAGCCTCCACCTGTTGTTGTAAATTATGTCCATGGAACTGGACCCCCAGAGTGGCGTCCATTATCTGGTGGGTACCATCATGGCTCTGTGTGGAATAGCATGATCCATGCAGTCGTGTAAGTGCTAATGAAGTGCACTGGGGTATGTTTCAGCGTTTGTATGTGCATTGTTCATCTGCACGGGTGTCATGACGTTAACTACTGCTGTCATAAGACGTCTGTAGTAGGTGTTGTAGTACTCTTGTACTGTGTATGCCATGAAGGGTGTGGTGCTGGAATGTGGATAACAAGGGTGATTAGCATATGTTCGGAATCCACCAACGAGGGGATAACCCCAGGTGTGGAACACCAGTCACATGTTGGTAGTGTCCATGTCTAGGATATTGTTGGTCTTGGAGGTGGTGTGTATGGGTTGATCCAGCCGAGTGGAGGTTATGAATCCCGGACAGCGTTGGCCTAATGTGTCGGTACATGAGTGGCTATCCCAGTTAAGTGTGGGGTAGTGTCAGTCTCACATCAGTAGTACCTGTCTGAACCCTACTGTCCAGTACACCAAGAAATGAGGTCTGGTAACCATGGGGTATGTTGTTGAATCTGTAGCATGTTATAATGTGCATAGCAGTTCTGGCCACAGTTAGTTGCACGTGGAGCACCTCTGATGCATTGTGCTAAGTAACTAGCCAGGATGTGTCTACAGCATAGTGGAATATGGGAACACCTCAGCCGTGGGTGTGCCGGTCCAGGTTACATGATTGAAAGGTGTGGTCTGTGTATAACCTGTCATTGCAGGTGTGCTCTGCAGAGCCTAGAGGCAGGTCCCAGTCACTGCAGAGATATTGAAGTGGTCCATTATAAGGAGTGCCTTGCCTGCGTGCGTCAGAGATGAAGATGTCAAGCATTGTGTCACATGACCCCATGTTTTGCTTGCCTGTTCCCGTTCTGGTGGTGAATGTTATTGGAAACTGTGCAAGACAGGCAGTATAGAAGCAGCAAGAGCCTTACATGTTATATGTACTCCCAGGGCTGACAGGTGCAGGTCATCTGTGCCAAAGCATCGTGTTTTGTTGACCATGTCATTCAAAGCGGACAGATACCAGATGCCTGTGGAATGACAGCTGAAGCATTGGCAACTGTTGAAGTGACACAGTCAGTCGTTGTACAGTGGTATCAGGTCCGGATGAATGCATAATGCTCCCCAGGGCTTGGCCCATACCTTCAGTTCTACAAGACCGGTGAGGTATTGCATGTCCCTGCACACGTAGTCTGTGAAGTTGCATCTCAGGGCAGTCACACTAACATGGAGAATGACAGTCAAATTGTACCTGGTGAGGTGTGGCATGGGTGCATAGATTATGTTGCAGAACCAGTTACCCTACAGCAAGATGTAAGCGACTATCACCTTGTGTAGCCTGCTGAGTGGGACATCAGTGTGACCGCCTACAGAGTCACCTATGACTGTTATGTTGTGTATGTTATAACACCCTATTGGCTGTATGTGATGGACACACATAAGTCTATGGGCTATAAGTTATTGTTGTTGTGTTTGGTGAAGGGGGCTGCCTTTGGTGCCTACACAGAGTATGGAGAGGTACTGCACAAGTTGGACTCATATGTGTGGCCTGTGGTGGTGGAGATCTTGTGAGACTATGTGATGAGTGGGGTGTGTTGCAAATGTTACACATCCCCACATGATTTTCAGGTTCAGTCAGGGTTGGTGACAGCATTACCCCCAGCATGGCTGCATATGTGCATCTCCCACAGGCTGTAGTGTCATATTTTGGGAGGTGAGCATTGACTGTGTACATGAGACAATTGCTCTATTGCCACATGTACGCCATATTCATCATATAGACAGGCAATAGCACTGGTACGTGACAGTTGGACATGCCTGTATATACAACCATGTCTCACAAGATATGTGAGTTACGTGTGTACAACAGCTGTTGTACTGTAAGCAAGCTGGAAATGTAAGGACAGACAGTGTACTTGTGAGAAATGGTGTGGAATGGGTGCTATATTAATCAGTAGCTCATGAAGTGCTCACAAGTTCTGAACAAGTGCTGAGCATGAAAATACAATACAGATAGGGTGTTGGATAATATCAACCCACAAGTGGTGACAACAGTCATAATTGGTGGCACCGCACTATTACCCTGCTGAGTATGGTCTGCAAGTCCATGAACCATTATCAATGTAGATGTTAGCAGTACAGATGTAGATGACAGTACAGATGTTTGACTACATGTACCTTCGTATGTCACAGGAGTGTTCTACCAGTGGCCTGTTGACAGAATCAGCACTACAAAAGGTGCCAGAGTGACATATGCATATCACACCAGTGCCAACTACAGTAAAACAGGGTTAATGTGTTGTACTCCCCCCTCATTCTAGCCCATACCACACAGACAAATGTGAGGCATCTGTGTATGTAAGGATGTGAATGGCCATGACCTATGAGCAATAGCTGTCTCAGGGTTGTGAACAACATACCGAATGGGCTTTGTGGGTGAGGTGTGTGACATATGTGCACATTCTGACAGATGATATCAGCATTGTCAATGCTAGGTGAATATCCCTGTACCAATTAACTACCACCTAGGCTGCGGTCAACATTATGGACACTGTGTAAGGGATGGTGCTGTGCAGTTCACCTCCCTGAGTTGTTGATGTCTCCAGGCTTCTTAGGTAGTCATACGAGTTACCCATGTCATGACAGGGTGCCATCCATGAGCATGGAGATCATTGGACAGGCATACTCAGCACTCGGGTGACCAATATTGGATCACATATCACTTTTAAAGGGTATTGGCCATGCATGGATGGGCGATACCGGCCTTCATAATCCTCACCTCCACTATGCAGCATGCTGGCTACCTTGCATAAAGACATGTGCTACACTATGATGTTGGACATGCTACATGTACATATCCTGATCTGAAAGACATACATCATGGACAGCCACCGTCCTACTACTAGGATCACTACATGCTGGACTGATCCCTGTGCCATACATGCGACATACTCCTGCCATACCATGCAACCCTGTCCATCAAAGCTGCACATGTCATCTCTGTCATACTTGGTGTGATGACCACATGGCAGATGTATTATCAACTGTCTGGATCACTAATGTGGCACTGATGCACCTCGCGGTGGCAAAATGGCTGTCGGATACAGCTAGGAAACCTTGCCCATACATGCTATAGTTGATAACCATCCCTACGAATGACGTCCGACTAGCCATTGTCCCATGTCTATCACATGTGCAACACAGGTGAGCCGTGGCAGGATGTTGAACAGCTGTACAGTGCCGTGTAGATGTATATGGCAAAACACATGCATGTAAAGGTTTCCATGCGTATGTGTGCATTGTCACTGCTCAAGTCCATTAAGGCAGTGTATGTGTTGATATGTGACATATACACAACATCAAGGACAACAGCATTACCTTGGACACATCCAGGCATGTGCTGATAGGTAAGGACACCAGTGCAGGCAAACAGACATGCCCACATCAAGACAGCATTCACATGGAGTATGAACAATGTAATGAGGTGACACACATATATGGTGATGATATCCAATGCATAACGGGTGTTACATGTGTGTGACACAAACATGTCAGTCGTGTCAGTGTCATGATGATTTGCAAAGATAACTGTGCAGATGTACTAGATTTACTAGAAATGTATGTGCAGCAGTATCTCTGTACATCTCTGATACTGTGACCTGTCACCATCATTATGTCTTACAGATAATGCCTCATTCACGCCTGCCAGCATACAGCCGCCAGGAGGATGATGTCCTCATCCCGTACCTCCATGAGACCTATGAGGTGTTGTTCAGCCATGTGCCACAGCATGCCCAGCAGCATGACAACCTGTGGCAGGATGTTTGCAGGAGGGTGAATGATGTGGGTGCCCATAACCGCTCCTACCAGCAGGTGCGTAGATACTGCATGGACTTGATACGACATGCAAAACAGCGTGCCACTGCAATCGCCAGGGAACAAGGTGGAGCAGGTGGTGGGCCACCAACCCAGCCCCCACTCACACACACTGAGGAGCTAGTGGCCAGTCTGGGGACACCCTCAGAACAGCATCCACAAACACTAGCTGCCATCGTGGAGGTGGGTGTCCCCCAACCAATTAGCCTGGAGTTGCCTGGTAAGTCAGTACTGCACATATGACTATTATATCCCATTTAGTTGCATGTGTCACTGTACATTATGTAATGTAACATCATATGCAAGGTATGTTGACACACATGCTGCATACTACAGTATGCTACCCTGTGTATGCACACATGTGCATACTATATGCTATTGTACAGGCGAATGTGTTAACATGCACAGTGCACCCTGTGGCTGTCATACAGTCATGGATAATGTTCAAACTGCTGTGTCACCCCTATACAGGTACCTCTGGCGTGCCGCACAGACATCAGTCCGTTGCAGGTGAGAATGTCATCAGTATCAGGCATGTTAAAGCACAGATCTATTCGCCATGTGGCCAGTTAACACTTGTACACTTGATGTTCGGTCCAGTCATGATATACAGGTCGCATCACCCATCATTCACACTGGCTACCCATGTGCAATATATACAAACGAAATGATACACCGACATGAAACCACAGTATTTGTCATTGCTACATGTGTGGACAGCTGTGCATACAATGGTGGAGGTGTTGTACAATGTAGACATATGTACTATACATTGGAACAACACGTGTGGTATGCAAACAGTACCACACAGTGAGCTGGGATATGGGCAGCCCACAGGAGTCACCATTGTGTTATATGCCCCTGCAATGGGTGCACACATTGTGATGTGCCATCTGACATGTCCCAGACATGTAGTGTTCTGGCTGCAATATTGTCACACTATCCCATAACACATACCCCACATGCCAAACATACAACCCGTTGTCTGCATAGCCCTGTGGATGGTGACATATCTGGCATCTATGGGTGTATGTCATATGGGACAACACAGACATGTGAGATAGATGGCCATCACAAACATTTGGCCAACACATGTTCACACATGGCCAGGGGGGATGGCCAGAGACATGTAGTCACACAGTAGATGTGATGTGTATACACCCTGTTGCACATTGTCCACACATGGTCCAGTTAAAGCCTTAGTTGACTGATTATACAGTTGATGTGGTACACTGGATATCCTAAAAGCCTGTGCACAGCTAGTGGAGGTGTCACTTAAGTCTACCATATAAGATGTGTTGAACATCCCAACTGTGTCATAACATGACAGTAGTCACCTGTACAGCTTCCATAGACATTGACACCACATCAGGCCACAGATACTGTACATTTCCCTTGCTGCTGTAGGACATCACCGTTAGCTGTGTACCTCGTGTGTGTGGTACATCAATGTCATGTGGGACATGGTGAATTGACAAGTCTTCCCTGTGTGGACATGGTTGCCAGGCAGCTAAGACTCTGTAGTAGTTGTGCAGGGGTGTCATCTGTAGGTCTTCCAGTGACCTGTCACATGACACAGCATGGTTTGGTGTGTATACACCTCAGCATCGTGGGTCACAATCCACAGTTATGTCATGGGTATGCATGCAGTTATGGCTATGCAATGTGTGCATATTATGCACTGTATAGCAATATAGACACCTCATAGGTTCATAGGTTCATAGGTTCATACTAGGCTATCTGCCCTAGGGCATTTAAAAGCCTAGCCAGAGTGTGTGTGGCTTTCACCACCCCTTAGGATGAGAATACTATACCCATTAGTCTGCTGTGCCTCTATCCAGCAGTGATACAGAGATGATTCTCGGGGTAAACCTACGATCTCCCATCCACTCGTCAAGATTTCTCTTGAACAGAGTCAGTGAGGGGCTCTGCCTCACATGGACTGGGATTCTGTTCCATAGTGTAGGGAGTCTCTGGGTGATGAATCTGTCCCTCCAGCATGTCCTATTTATATCTGTGTTGAGGTTTAAGTCTCTTGCTCTCGTGGCTCTGGTGGATTTGGATTTTTTGAGGTGGAGCATGTCCATTAATTCCGGGTTGGACATGGCCTTGTATGTCAGGCACAGATCACCTCTGAGCAGACGGTATGCGACTGAATAGAGCTGGAGTTTCTTCAGTCGGGCATCGTATGACATATGTTTGAGCCCCATTATCCTTTTGGTGAGGAACTTTGGGGTCTTTCCAACTGCTGCAGGTGCGGGTAAGGTACATTCCGAATGGAGCGTTGTACTCAATCATTGGTCTGATAAGTGAAGAGTACAGGGTACAATGACCTCTCCTGATCTGGATGTGAATCCCTTCATGATCAGGTGGGCAATGTAGAAGGTCTTCCTAACCACTTTGGCAATGTGAGTGTCAAAAGAGAGGTTACTGTCAACTTAGGTCCCCAGGTCCCTGATAACTTCTTCCGTGTTTAATGGATTACCACCTATGTGGTAATTAGGGGTTACCTTGTTTTTCCCAAAGGGTATGACTATACATTTTTGGCATTTAGCTTAAGGCCATGGCTCTGGCACCAGTTATCCATTTCTATGAGACCTTTCTGGAGGATGTCTGTGTCTGATGGAGTGTCAATTATGGTGCCCAGTTTGCAGTCATCTGCAAATTTTGTCAGCCACAATGCCCCTATGTTTGCCTGCACTTCAGAAAAATAAATGCCGAACAAGAGGGGCCCAGGACTGAGCCCTGTGGGACACCGCCGTGACCGGCTTAGAGTCTGACATGGCACCAGCAACTCTAACCCTGTGTGTTCTGTCCTTGAGCCAGTTTGCAACCCATCTTGTGACATATGGGTTTACATCTAAGCTGGTGAGCTTTTCTATGATGCCAGTGGGGTATTGTGTCGAACGCTTTTGCTAGGTCAAGGTAGGCTGTGTGAACTGCCTTACCCTCATCAATGGCCTTAGTGTCTGTTTTGAAAAAGTCGACCAAGTTCAAGAGGCAGGATCTGCCCTTGACAAAGCCAAATTGGGTAGGATCCAGTGTCTGTAGGTCCCCAATGTCTTTATTTATGAGTTCCATTATGATCCTCTCCATAGCTTTGCAGACAAGGCTCGTCAAGCTTATGGGGCGGTAATTTCCAGGGTCCGGAGAAGCACCGCCTTTGTGGAGTGGGACCACAGTTGCTGTACGCCATTCTTTGGGTATGTATCCTGTAGTAAGGCTAAGATTAAACAGCAGCCTTATGTGTGGGTTTAGTTCCTCATTGAGTTCATGTAGCACACAGCCGGGGACACCGTCCGGTCCCATTGATGCTGTGTTTTTTGCTTTAGAGAGAGCAGCTCTCACCTGGGCATCTGAGATGTTTGGGAGGCTAGACTCTGGTGGGATAGACATTTCTCCTTTTGGGGGGGAGGGAGGGGAGAAATTTGCACTGAACCTGTCTGCCAGTATGTTGGCAATCTCTGTGGGTTCAGTGATTTTTTTATCATTTTGGACTAATTCTGAGCATATCTGGGAGTTTCCACCCAGGTTTCTAACATAGCTAAAGAAGGCTTTATGATTGTCTTTTGTGTCATTAGCGATTTTTCTCTCAAAGTTGGCCTTGGATGATTTAATGAGTGATCGTAGTTTTTTGCTAGTATTGATCAGAGATGCCTTCCCATTTAGGGATTTTGCTCTGTCATGTAGTAGCTTTCTCCTTTTGTTGTAGAGTTTGTTTATGGCTGGAGTCCACCAGACCGGGCGCCTGCCTTTGGTGGAAAGGGTCTTGATTTTATTAGGGATTGCTTGATCCATACATTCCTGGAGGTGCTCGTAGAAGGCATTTGTAAGGGTTTCAGCAGTGGGTTGTGGTTTCCACTGGCTTGGGGCCTTGAAGGATACCACTCCAGTCTTAAGAAGTGTGAAGTTTGCTTTTGAGAAGTTCTTCACTGTGGTCTTTTTGCTGGGGTGGGGCGGGATGTGGATCTCCAGTGAGATTAATTTATGGTCTGATCTCACCAATGAGGGATATGTGGAGCATTTTGTCCCCATGTTTGTGATGATCAGGTCTAGTATATTTTCTCCTCTTGTGGGAATGGTGACTAGTTGTTCCATAGCATTTGAGTTTATGAACTCAAGGAACCTTTGGGCTAGGGTGTTGGGGCTTGAGTAATGTTCCCAGTCTATGTTTGGGTAGTTGAAGTCACCCAATATGATGGTGTTTGGAGAGACATTCATACTCTCCAGTGTCTTCAGGAAGGCTGTGTGGGTTTCCTGAGTTTGAGAAGGTGGTCTGTAGCATGTTACAAACTGTAGGGCAGTTTTACCTATGGTTAATTGCACCTGGATGGTCTCTGATGCTTCGTGCGTTGCCACTAACCTGGAGGTGTGGGTATCCTTTATGAATATGGATACTCCCCTCCTTTTGTGGTTCGTCCGATTTCGGAACGCATGATATGAGGTATAACCTGATAGTGCTGGGTGCTCTCAGGAGCCTTGAACCAGGTTTCAGTCACAGCACAGACATTGATGTTCTGCATACTGAGGAGGGCTTCAAGGGCATGCATCTTGAGGTTTAGACTTCTGGCATTGAGCAGTATTACCCTTAGTTTTTCTCCATTTTTGTTTTCTAGGGCGGTAGGTTTATCATTTGAGCCTTGCCTAAAAAGGCACTATGGGGGCAAGAGCCTTTGCCAATATCCTGAAGCCCAGGGGTGACAGGTGCAAGCCATCCCTTGCGAAGCAGCGTGGCTTGTCAAGCATGTCATCCCAGGCAGACAGACATTGGATCCCCTTAGAATGACACCAGTAATTAAGCCAATTATTAAAGCTGATCATTTTGTCTCTGTATTGTGGCATCATTCTTGGTGATGGTAGGATACTGCTCAGGGTCAGGGTCATACCGGCCTGGGCTACATAATCTGAGAGCTCCTCTATGTCTCTTTTCATGTAGTCCAGGGAGGTACGTCTCAGGTCGTTCACACCGGCATGGACAATGACTGAGTCATACTTGTACTTGCTGTGGAGTGACCTGAGTGCTTGTGTTATGTGGCGGATTCTAGCACCTGACAGGCAGCTTACTGTGATCTTTTCCTTGTTCAGTCTGGTGAGTGGGACGTCAGTGTGTCTGACTATGGAGTCACCTATAACAAGTGTGTCTGGCATTGTGTTTGGCCTTAAGGGCTGTGACTGTTTAGCACACTGACTTTGAGAACTATGTGTTGCATGTCTTATGTCTTGAGGTGGCAGTTGCTTGGGTGTCTGCTTTGGAGGCCTCTGTAGTTTTGGTAGATTTTGATCAGTGCCTCCGAGTATGTCTTTGTGTGTTTATGTGTTTGTTTTGCAGTTGTGATAGTTCTATGTGAAACTGGGTTTGTGGTGTGCGTGGTTTACTTCTCCTCCTGTCTGGTCTTGCCAGTCCTGAGTTGAGAGAGCTCAGCCTCCAGTTTGGCTATATAGTTGCATCTCTCACATGTATTTGTGTTTTGTGGGAGAAGGAGTGGGTTGTCTGTGTACATGAGGCAATTGTAACATTGCCTCAAGATGCCCAGATTCACCAGCTGAACAGGAGAGGACGCTAGCAACTGACCCTTGACATGCTAGAAAAAGTGAAAAAGTTTGCTGTGTAACTGAGTCAGAAGGGACCTATATGGGTACTCAAGGGGATTCTAGGCTAATGTAGTACTTTGTTTAGTATACAAGTACTTTACCTATATAAAAATGCTTTAGGAGCAAGTGCTGAGCTTTTGAGATAGAGAATAGACTGTTTAGATTGCAAGTAGAGAAGTTCTAAGGGAAAAATTGAAGAGCAGACTTTACGGAGCCAGAAATAGTTTAACCTTGTTTAACCGGCGCTGCCCGATGGTGCTCTATGGGCAACTCCACGCTAAATCACGCAAAAGCATGCTAAAGCGGGCTTTATAGCAGGGGCTATGATGCCATGCAATGGCACAGTGTCTGTACTTCACACTGTATAGCAATGTAGACAGCTCACACTACCCTTCTATGCTCATGCACATTTGCTAAAGATACATTCTATCTGTAGGGCATACAAACAACACTGCAATGTGATGCCCATTAAGATGCTGTACATGTGTCAGGACACCATTGTGTCAGACATGTATGCATGTTAATGAACACGTCAGCAGATTACATGTCAAGGTCACGTCAGCCATGTGTACTGTTAACCTGTTCTGGTCCACATGGTGTATCACAGGGATGCATGCTTACTACCATGATTGTGTGAACTGCATGGCTACTGATATGACACCTGCTTGCTGTAGTGTGCACCCCAGGGAGGTATGCTAACTAACACTATTAATGTCTGAGCTGCATGCCATCTGCTGTATCACATGCATGTTGCATGCCGTCTGTCAAATCACATGCATGGTGTGTCTGTGTGTGTCTGTGTATGTGTCTATTGTAATTTAGAGTCTTTCTTTGCATTCACAGGTGATGTAGGTGCATTACCCTCCTGCAGTCCATCTGATGTTAGTGTCCCCACAGATACTAGCAGTGATGAACGTATGCATGAGGTACAGGCAGGGTTGTCAGGGGCTGAATCTGAGCCAATGGTTGCCATCCCAGCTATGTCCCCCTCTTCCCCACACACAGTTCTGCTGCCAACACATACCGCATCACCAGTGGCCATAGAGGAAGGACAGTCAGCATCTGTTAGCGTGGAACAGGAACGTGTGGTGGCTACAGAAGGTGTGTCTCCACACCATGGTGTCAGTGTAATGAGTGAAGATGTGCCACACAGGCATGTGGCCGGTGCTGCTTGTAGGAGGACATCTGGCAGGCATGCACCTGCAGGACAGAGCGCAGCAGCTGGTATCACCAGACGCATGTTCCAGACTGTAATGGCAGCACAGGCAAGTGCTGAACAGCAGAACAGAGAAGGGCAGAGGCTGCAGAGGGCTGCTATCCATACTCTAAATGACAACATCCAGGCATTGGCAAATGCTCAACAGCAGATTGCTGATGTTCTGGACAGGCGATTGGGTGACATGATCTTAATCCTTGACCGTGGCATGGCAATCCGTGAGCGTGAGCTGTCTGTGCTGGAACATCTGGTAGGAGTGAGGAGTAGGCCATGTGGATGTAGGCCAGCTACACCACCTAGTGCAGGTCAACGTGAGCGTGCCACCTCACATGCCTGTTCCCATAGTGCCGGTAGCAGTAGCAGTGCAGCTGGTGCTGCACTCTCCACACCAGGACACAGCAGGCCATGTGGACATGGCCCTGGACATTCCCAGCAGGGACACAGTTCCAGTGGACATGTGTCGTAGGACACTAGCCAATCTGTACCTCCACCTGGTAGTGCCCGTGCACCCCCTGGCAGGCACAGGTCACGTGGCCGTGGCCGGACACAGTGAGCTGTACATCCTGGTCTGTACAATCTGGAGCTGTCAATAATACCCCTGTGTAGGCCTCACAAAAGTCATAACTGTGTGCACACATACACGCACACAGCAAACACATCTGTAGGGCACCACAACACCCACATGCATACTGAACAGACATGTCCAATCAAATCACCGTCCCTTACCCACACACATGATGTCATCCATTGGTGCAGCCTTTGCCCCTGGCAAACATTATCACCCTGTGCATATGATGAAGCCTGTGCCGCATCCCTGTCATCCACACCATCAGTGCAGGGACATACTCAAATGGTCTGATGCACAGGGTGAATAGAATAGTGAGAGAAGTGTATATTACATTAGTTGTATAAGAATAGTGAGAGAAGTGTATATTACATTAGTTGTGTACTGTTGACATGCACCAGACATACCATATAGTACAGGTTTAGCATGCATTATTATATGTTCACAGTATGTGTCTCGGTAACAACAGTAACAGCATGTTGGTAATGATGCCCTGGTTCCCTCCTTATGGTCTACTTGTATGTGCCTACAGGTAGCAGTGTTTGCAGTCTCCCATGTGTAACTGTGGAGTACTCACAGGCACGTATGGCAATATCAGCATGCTATACGTAGCCTCAACCTGACTGTTGGAAAGCATGACGTAGGCAGGGGCCTAACATACCACAGATGTCCACACATATACTGATCCAGAAGCATGTGAGCTGTTTAATAGACTACAGTGGCTAGAGACCTGGCATCCATACCAGGTCACATCACAGGTATGTCGACATGGTGCAGGGGTTGTACACAGCGGTCCGGCCGATGACAATGTTAGCGGCCACTTGATAGCATGAGGCCTCACTGTGTAGCAGTAATACCCTGTCACATTACAGGAACATGCCCACACTCACGGGGTCAACAACACTATAACGCACACTCCATAGTGTTGAGGTGAGGACCCTTGCCTATGTGGTAATCACCCTCACAGTACTGTGCACCCACACGACTCGACACAGAGAAAGAACATATACAAGTAGCCAGTATGGCTGAGACTGATGGCATCAACAGGGTAGTAGACAGTATCACCATGAGGGGTTAGGGATCCTGTGTGTTCTGTATGGCAGCATACACCCTCACTCCATGCACCAGATAGCCATACATACACACACACACACACACACACACACACACACACACACACACACACACACACACACACACACACACACACACACTGTGGAGACCACAAATGTCATTCACATACAGATAGCTGATATGTGTGTGATACACACACCACCCCTGCCTACGTCATGCTTTCCACACTGCAGTATGTACAGATCTCTACAACAGTGTACAGGGGTGTGTAACAATTGGGATGTATTCCCCACCATATGTGGCATATATGGTCACACAAGCAAACACACATGGCAGTACTGTGAATGATACAAGTGCTATATGATGATATATCTGACAGACATGCAGCAGTATTGGCCGCATTATGTGTACCAAGGCTACCTCTGGCAATTGTGCTGCTATATGCACACAGGAGGATGTAAGTGTTACATGTGTCAAGTGACTTATAGTCAGTAACACCTGACTGCTGTGTAGGTTTTATGTCTTCACCGTCAAGTAACATTAACATAGTGTACTGTTTGCACATGTAATGGTAGGATGGCATGTGACACACCTGTGAGCCCTCCCCAGCAAACATCCATCTGCACAGGTGGATCACCACTTTATGTACACACATCCATCCATACCTGATGTACATCCTACCGTACTTTCAGTATTTCACCATATACAGGTGTCAATAATGGGGCTGCATTGCAACTGCATATTGTAGTTTGGCACAGATGAGTTACATACATCAGCTATTGCACATGCATGGTAGCTGCATGCACACTACAAATTGTACATGTGTGTTGGTCCTACATGCCTGTCATGTAGCCATGTTTGTATGCATTGCAATTGGTGGACATGTGTGATGACATACATAACACATGGACTGTTGTATGATATGATGGGTGTCACGGGTAACTAGTACAGAGGGAATGTGTCCTCAGTCAACATTGCTACCTGTGTGTGTGTGTGTGTGTGTGTGTGTGTGTGTGTGTGTGTGTGTGTGTGTGTATGTTTCCAGCTGCCTGGGGACAGAGTAATGCTTTTAGATGGCTCACACCACATACATTCCCTATTGGCATCTTTGCCTTTGCGGATGATGTCATCCACCTAGAAGTATGCCTCTGGGAGTGCTGTGTTCAGTAATCTCAGTAGTCCATTCTGTAACTGTGTAATGCTGTAGTGTGATAAGGTAGTTAGGTGTATGTTCGACTCCCAGCCCTGCCAAGTGTGTGCCTCTGTGTGTGTGTGTGTGTGTGTGTGTGTGTGTGTGTGTGTGTGTGTGTGTGTGTGTGTGTGTTTCCAGCTGCCTGGGGACAGAGTAATGCTTTTAGATGGCTCACACCACATACATTCCCTATTGGTGTCTTTGCCTTTGCGGATTATGTCATCCACCTAGAAGTATGCCTCTGGGAGTGCTGTGTTCAGTAATCTTGGTAGCGCATTCTGTAACTGCATAATGCTGTAGTGTGATAAGGCAGTTAGGTGTATGTTTGACTCCCAGCCCTGCCAAGTGTGCACGTGTGTGTGTGTGTGTGTGTGTGTGTGTGTGTGTGTGTGTGTGTGTGTGTTTCCAGCTGCCTGGGGACAGAGTAATGCTTTTAGATGGCTCACACCACATACATTCCCTATCAGCGTCTTTGCCTTTGCGGATGATGTCATCCACCTAGAAGTATGCCTGTGGCAGTGTGGTGATGCCGGAACTCGGTAGCGCATTCTGTTACTGCATAATGCTGTAGTGTGGTAGACTAGACAGGTAGATGCTCGATTCCAGGGCATGGCAGGTGTGTATTTGGCAGTTATACCATATGTGTTGGTATCTGTGGGTGACTAGCTGCAGGATGTGTTCAGTTTGTTTTGTTGCTGACCTATATAGTGTCCACAGCCCGCATATTCTGCCAAGACACTGGGTTGTCAACACATACATTCACCAATAGGTCTGGTGAGTAACTGTCAGCAGCCCTACTCTTACCCTTACTACGGTCTGACCCGTGTGACGCAACATAACACACGTGCCTTGATATTAACAACACTACATGATGCAAGTGGCACATGTAGTTTCCTTTCCATTCCTGTCTAATGCATTGCTGTCATGTGGTTCGCTGTTGTGATATAAATGCCATATCTACATATGTGTGTACATGTATATGTGTGTATGTATATATATATATATATATATATATATATATATATATATATATATATATATATATATATATATATATATATATATATATATATATATATATATATATATATATATATATATATATATATATACATGCCCATGTATATATGTATACAAATAATATATGTGATATATGTAGATGTAGAGGTGGACATAGATGTGAACATATGTCTGGGGACATCAGCACTATTGACTATTTGCGCCGGATGATCTGCACCTGATAACCTGGGATCTATGTATATCTGCCATGGCGTGGTGTTAATGCACATTGTCTGTGGTGTGCAGGGCCATGGGTTGTCGTTGTGTAGACACCGGTTATTTTGTTGCTGGGAAGACCATGGGACATCGAATATGGTGATGGTAAGGCAACTGTTGCCAGTTGTGTGTGGATCTGAGTGACACTGAGCAGTGGTTAATATGTTGGAGGTTCGGTATGGGTCATATAACTATTCATTAGAAGACTATACTATGCAGATGAGGTTGACTATGGTGTATCACATTTATCACCAGGGTTTGCTGCTGGTCCCTGGAGTGTATGTGTGTAGTCAGCCAGGTACAGGTCTCAAATATAGTTGACAGCATGAGAGGGGGGGTCAGGCATACTGTACGTACCTTGCAGAACTGTGCCTCTGGAGTGCTCCTGCCTTAGCACACCTAAGCTAGGGGTGTGTCTATACCTGCCTGGTGACGTTGGGAGGGATGACAGCAGTGGTGGGGTAGTCAGGGTGTACAGGCTGCACAAACAGGTGTTGATCAGCACAATCAGCTGATGACATGGCCAGCCCACACATGAACAGTACATTAATGCGAGCAAGCAGCATACACACAGGTTTCGTCCACACTCTACACCACCGGTGTATACCTGCAGGGACATTTCGTGACACAGTCCAACCAAATGACACGGGCTGCAGCAGGCAATATATACCAACATGTGCAGGAGGCTGGGGCAGTGAGGATGTGTATGCTGCCGAACAACCCTTACTGGGGTGACATAAGACTTTATAGACTGAGGGTGACTTACCAGGGTCTACATGGGCTGGGGATGTTGGAGCACTATGGGGTGGCCAGAGACCTCCTTCAGCAGCTTCTTGACCTGTGCCTAACACATCAAACAAGCCGAGGGAAACGCATCACAGTGGATACCATGGGATGTGTTGGCCTATGTGTACTAGCCACAGGTACCTCACACAGCCCAACTGGGGATATCATGGGTATCTCACAGGCATCTGCATCCAGAGTATTGCACCAGTTCACAGATGCCATGTCAACACATGCTGGTGAGCACGTATAGGTCCTCCACACACGTGATTAGTGGACCAGCAATATGCATCTGTTCAACCACATGGATGAGTACCCGGGGTACTGGGTGCTATAGCCTGCACACGTAGCACCACCTGGGGAGCAGGGTAGGGCCTACAGTCAGTGCAGGGGCATACCCTCCAACAGCTAGGCCATATGCGATGGCCAGGGCATGAGATTGAATGTATGTGCTGTCTGCCCTGGAAGCTATGATGTGTCCGATATATGGCATCTGACACAGCTGTAGCACACCAATGTCTATATGGACATCCCCTACATTCTCCTAGTGGGGGGTGCTAGGTAAACACTGGGGTAGTGGCTTATAACACCCATCAGCAATGCACACACACCTGAACACTCACACCATACTGAGGCGGATGCACAGGCAAGACATATACATGTGCATGTGTTTGGGATGCTCGGTTCACAGTTCTGGTATCCGGACACATCTGTTGGGACTCTGCAGTATTCACAAGCTACATGCATACAGGTTATTATGGTATTTGCTATGCTACACAATGTTATCCTGCAGTAACAGTTGCAGCAGGAACAGCATGGGGCAGGGCCACACAGCCCAACACCACTGCCAAGACCTGTACAGGCACAGTGTGACTTGGTGAAGGAACTACCTGAGTAGGGCACAGTCGGCGAAAGCCCGTGCACAGTATGACCTGCCCTTGGCAAAGAGGCAACACAAGGCATATGCACTGACACAGTAGGTAACCACGGATTTCCCCTCTCTGACTCGCACACAGTACAATGGATGCCAAACATGACAGTACCTGTGCTTGGCCATGTATAGGAGGTGCACTGTGTGCATCCAACATAGGCAGCACTCCAGCACCGTCCACAAGTCCGTAACACAACCAGGGTATGTCTATTGACCTAACAAGTGGCAGTTGTATTAGAATGTGTACTTACCCATTGCTGTGGCATGTATGTGAGCATACAAGTGATTGTGGTGGCCAAATGTTAGGGCAGCAGACAGTACACATCCATAGTGGCACCATGACCTCTGTAGCATATACGGGGGTCACAGTGGTAGCCTGTAGTACACACGGTGTCCTAACCCACTGCAGATTATGGGCTGACCATCATGTGTGTCTGTACAGCCTACACACGTTCCATGCAGCTGGACAGATGTGGACCAATACAGACAAATGATATACGATGACCTATGGATATGCCCAATGACTGACCCCAACCCCCTATGACACACACAGATGACAGCAGGCCAGGCTGTTTGATGTAGGTTGTGTAATAGGACATCCAACACCACTGTGCTGGTAATTAATGCTGGGAACTGACGTACCCTGGTATCCCTCCAACCAGCAATTTAGGTAGGTCCACACACTGACATGGAGTACCCGGCATACCAGTACAGTAGCGGCAGATGTGTACAACTGTTGGCTGTGCCCCCCATCACACCTACACATGTGAGAGTCATGTGCACCACCCACGGTGCTGTGTAGGACTGTGGTTGTGGTTGCATGTCCCCCCACGCTATACAGACATGTAGCAACTGGCAATGCCACATGACCATTAGCTACCCTGCAGACACAGCATGTCACCTGTCTGTGTAGAATGGAGGGGTCAGCAACACAGTACTAACTATCTGGACATGTGACACATGCAATACAGTTGACCATACTTTGCATGCTCACACACATGATGGTATTGTCAGTCTACAACATGCGTAACAGTCATACTGGGCATGCTCACACACTGAAACACAGGACGGCCAGGCATGCACACACCAGTGGTCCGGACATATCTGCCAGTACATTGCTATACTGTTGGATGTCTGCACTGTATTGTGTTTGCGGTCTATTGTCTGTACATATGCCATGGTCTATTGTTAATTCACATGAGCTATGTGCGCAGGGTACTTCTACCATCACGTGTATAGGGCGGTTCTTTGTTTGCGGACAGGCCAACGCCTTTGGATACAAACCGGGTAAGGCACAGTCCAGCAGGTGGGAGCTGTTGTGCGTGGGTTTGCACAGTGTTAAGCAGTGCTGACCTCTGGTCACAGCACCTTATACATGTTTAGACTCCACATTTCTTTGCCAGGGCACTACTGGCATACTGGTAGACAAACACGCTTACAGCCGCTCGCTCTCCGACATTTCTGCTTACATTTGTCACTCACGCTGGGTGTGTGTGATCCCTTGTGATGCGTATTACATCGGACTACATGACTACAGCATCAGGTATGTGTAACCATTTTGCGGTGGCAGCCGTTTGACTGTACGGACTCGGCGGCCTGTTCAGTGACGTAATCATATTATATGCGTGTTCCTCATACGATCTGCTCCCATCTGCCTGATACATGGGAACCGATACTCTGCAATGCTGACATGTGACTTGAGTTTGTTAATGCAGCTGTCTGCCGAGTCATGCTACCGCATACCTACTGCACGTTGACCACCTTTCAGATTGCACGACGGGAGACTGTAGGAGTGGCACCTTTCCCACTTTGCATGGGACAGTCCATCATCACACATCACATGTGACAATACCAGAACTCTCCACCAACTGGGGACACATTTCTGCAGAAGCAGGGACAGGTCATGAAAAACAGGGACACTTGTACAAAAGTAGTGCTATTAACTTGACACATTGACAGAATCAGAGCATATGACTTAATACACATATTCTGAAGTAACAGTTGTTTATAACTCTTACTTATTGTCATTAGTCAGTAAATGTAATTCACCACCTTTCCTTCAACAGCCAATACTTTTAGGAGGGATTAAGAAGGACATAGTTAGACTTTCAGTCAAACTCAGGGACGTACCTGACATTCAGGGACAGTTGAGTGGTATGGACAATACTCTAGCCATTGCAACTGTCCTGATTAGGGAACCTTCTCATGTTGTAGGTGTCTGTACTGGTTGTTTGTTACAGGTCTTGTATACCTGATATGTCGATATGTCATATGTAGTAGCATAAACGGAACAGCCCAAAGGCATGCACGAGGGACAAAGTTCTCGATCCAAACCAAAACGAAGGGTAAGACAAAAATGTGGACCAGCACAATGGTTTAGCAGGACAATTATTTAATTACTTCAAAAAGTTAAAGCCATATAAATGGCTCACAACAAACAGACCGGTTTCGGCTATGCAAAGCCTTCTTCAATGCTCAAGAATCATAACAGAAAATTATGTAGCACCCAACATCCTGGTCTTAAATTGTAAAAATTTAAAGAAACATTACAAGAATAAGTATATAATGACAATTCCATTTAAAAATTAAATAATGATGGAAAATCTTCTCGTAGTTACTACATGTAAATGTTAAAGCTAAAAAGAACAACAAAATAATACTTATAAATATAAATATAAATATAAATGAATCAAAATACAATATTATAAAGAAAGATTGATTGGCATAATCCACATAATTATACATGAGGATAAAGAGTATATTTATTATTATTATTATTAATGGGATAACTCACCTCTATACAATATTGTTGAGGAGTCATAATGCCAATCAAAATACGTGTAGATTGTTGATAACTTAGTAAATTCACACAAATTGAATAATTGTAAACATGTTATTCTATTTCGTTAAGCCCAGGTTTGAACAATGCTCCTAATCTGGTTATCCACATGTTTTCCATATTATTGAGCTTCGTGCCAACCTACTTTAAAATTCCTATGCATTTGAATCTTGTCAATAATCACAAATTTGAAAACAGCAGTGGGGTGATTAGTAATATGTTTGTATAGGGCATTAGACACCCGTTTATTTCTGATCGCACTAAAATGTTCATTAATTCTGAGTTTAACAGGCCTAGATGTCTGACCCACATAAAAAGCAGAACAAGTACAGGTGGCCAAATAAATGACCCAATCTGAGCTACAATTACCAAAGATGGTAATATTATAAACTTTTGATGTGTTTTTACTGGAGAATTCCTTGGTTTTTAAGATATGTTGACAGTTACTACAATGACCACAAGGAAAGCAGCCCACCAAAGGATCACCAAATAATGTGGTTTGGACAGTCATCTCAGGTGTGTACCTCTTATAATGAGTAAGGTGAGAGTGTATAGTGCGTCCCCTGCGATATGAGAAAGTACATTGCTCTGGTAAAATCTCATTAAGAAATTCATGAGATTTTAGTATGTCCCAGTGTGTATTGATGATTTCCCTGAATCTGGATGTGTTAGTTCCATAAGTGGTTACAAGCCTGATTGGTTGGACAGAATTAGAATTGTCATCTTGTTTCAAATGTTTGTATTGTAATAGGTTTGAATGTGTCACATGGTTGGTCTGGTCAATGGTATTGGAGATGTGATGCTTTGTATACCCACGGTTGATAAGCCTATTAGCCAAATCTTGTCTACAAACTTGATGTTGTTCCTGTGAAGAACATATGCGTTTCATGTGCAAAAACTGAGATTTAGGAATATTACTGATGATGTGGCGTGGGTGAGAACTGGTTGCATGAAGCAATGTGTTATATTGAGGAAATTTTCTATGAACAGAGGTGGCCAATGTATGATCTGAAAGTCTTGAGACAACAACATCCAAAAAGACAATCTCTTGATGCTCTATGTTGACAGTAAATTGTATGTCAAAGGGATTGTTATTCAGATAACCTACAAAATCAGCCACCTGGTCTTTATTAGCACGCCACACCATCCAGCAATCATCTAGATATCTTCTCCAGATATCTAAATGGTTCATATAAAGATTCTGATGGACATCATATATAAAGGATTGTTTGAAGAATCCCATAAATAAATCTGCATATATGGGGGCAAAAGATGCCCCCATTGCAGTACCTTTGATTTGCCAATATGGTTTTCCATCAAAATAGAAAATGTTTTTGCGCAGAACATATTCCGTAAGTTTCACCAAAAAATTGTTAAAGCCAGTGGAATATAATTTCGATTTCTCCAACCAATATGAAATGGCCAAAATACCAGCATCATGGGGGATACTTGTATATAAGGATGAAACATCCAATGTGCATAACCACCAGTGTGCTTCTAACTGAGAATCCTGGATGATATTTAGAAATTCTGTAGTATCTTGAATCCTTGATCTGACCATGGGTAGTAGTGGCTTCAGATAATAAGTTAGAAAAGCAGATAATGGTTCAGTTAGGGATCCTCTACCAGAAACAATAGGTCTACCTGGGGGATTGTTGGAATCTTTGTGTATTTTTGGGAGAAGGTATAGGTATTGTGGCATAGGTTCATCCACTTTAAGTTGTTTACCAACCTGTTTAGTAATGACACCCTCCTCAATTGCCAGATCCAAAAAGGAATCAATTTGTACCTTAAAGTTGGGTGTGGGATCTACAACCATCTGTATGTAATAACGAACATCAGACAGTTGTCTTAAGGCCTCTGCCTTGTACTTAGAATGATCCATAACCACAATCCCTCCCCCTTTATCAGCTGGAGTGATGACAATGTCATGATTATGTTGAAGCTCGGAAAGAGCAAATCTCTCGGCTTGAGTAAGATTATTTCTAATGGGTTGATATAATGTTGAAAAATGTAAATCTTTCATGACACATTCTTTGAAGATGGAAACATGTTTGTCCATGGGTGGTGTAAAGGTAGATTTACCAAATATGAAACCAGTAGATCTTTGAGTATTGTCATGACCTGAAAAAAATAGCTTAAGGTTTAACAATCTACAAAAGCCATTAACATCTTGTAACAAATTATATTCAGAAGCGGGTGCAGTGGGAACAAAATTGAGGCCTTTATTCAATACTTGGTAGTGTACAGGTAATAATTCAAATGATGAAATATTAAGAACATTATTTATTGTTTCACAATTTGTTGTAGTAAAGCCTGCAGAGTGGATGTTCCTTTGTCTATTTCTGTGCTTCCTCCCTCCCCTGCGTGTCTTGTGTCTAAAGGGGCCGGCTGCTTTCTCTCAGCAGCTGGGGACGCCTGGCGTGAAGGGACATCATAATCTGTAACAGATGAGGTCTCATACTCTGATGTGCCACTAAGTGTGGATTCTGTCCTTCTCAGTATAGATCTTGGCCTTTTCCTGCCTTTATTATTTTTGTTAGTTCTGTCAGTAAACCTAACATTCTTAGATGTAACAAAGGGTTTACCTTTGTCATAATCAGCTAAATCCCTATTAAATTTGTGTATTTTCCTCTTCATCAATTGCTGTTCTAAACTGGCTAAGTCTTTGGCTAAATCAGAAATATGTTCCTGGAAAAAAACTTCAGTTGCAAATACTTGAGCTTACAAACAAAATGTTTGAATTTCTGCTATTTGAGATTCAATAGTTCTCTCATAATAACTAGATAAGGTGTCAACAAAAAGCATTGAGGCCTGATGTTGAGCTGAAGCCCAATCTTGTGACAACTGAGTATCAACATTTGACACAAGTGGTTGAAGACGAATTCTAAGAACTCTTGGTGTGATATCTTTAAGTTTGTAGGCCTTGAATAATTTCAAGTGCCAGATGTTTGATCTTAGGGACTTCATATTTCTGTTTAATTTTTGAAAGACCGACCCACATCTCTGTCTAGCATCAGCTGCACTATTATTTGAATTATGTACATTATTGGTATTAAAACCAAAAGCATCAAGGTTGTCCTTGTCAGCTGAAAGTCCTTGCAAAATTCCACTCAAATCCATACCAAATAATGTGTCTAAATCCAGTTCTTGACCCAAGAAAAGAATATTGCTGTGAACTAAATCAACTATTCTTATTGAAATGTGTGAGTAAGTACTGAGTATGCCAAATATATAATAACTGTCAAAGTTATTTATGTCCGGTTCAACAACTCAAACAACCACACACTGTATATAAAAAATGTGAATGTCCATATATTAAACTTTCCGCTGGATAGCAAACAAAAAGATTTGTCTAAATGTCACTTACAATCAGTGGTCAATCTATTCAGTATAAGCCTTCTGATAGCCGATGCTTCATCTCTGCTAACATAAATGATGAATAAATAAATGAGCAAAACAAGATTATTTGGTCAGAAATTCTAAGATAACTGACCATTCATCTCTGCCACCGTAAAGGACATATCAATAGACCAAATTTGGAGATAACTCCATTAATTTGTTAAACCAAAATAAGAATATGGACAGTAAAAAAATACTAGGTAGAAAAAAGTTTGTATATACAGAAAGTGATACGCTAGGTTGTTGTTATTGAATATGTATATATTTATAAATAGTTTGCCTACAGTGCAAAATCACACATAAATCAATAGTGATAAAGAGATATATAGACCCAATGGATACTCTAAAACAGCAAGTTTAATGGGTCAGGACTAGAGTAAACACCTTATATGTTGTCAATTGGATAAGTTGAGATGGAAAATATAAATTATTATAAGCATAATTCAATATGCATCACCTTAACGGTCAGTTGTTAGCCTGTTACTAAATAATCAATGGAATATGTCTTCACTTATAGGAAAATCTCTGAATGTATAAAAGACAGCCAGAGTAGATATAAAAATCACAATGACAAACAAAATCTTGCTTGTTCTAAATCACAAAGCAATCATATGCTATATGCAATAGGATACAAATGAAAAAGTATTGACCTGTCCAATGGACATAACAAGAGTTGAGTGGCACATTCATTTTAGAAAATAAACATAGTTAAGACCAAACATTATTGCTAACATGTTTAACATGTTTATAATTGTTAGATGGTTAGAAAACAAAACAGTGTCCCTTAGTTAAACTAGAATAGAACCAAACCAATGATGTAAATCAAAAAGTAAGAGATACACTGTCTGTTAGGAATCAAAAATATATTAATTGACTGTATAAAGTCCAAAGCACGATGAATCTGTCCAAAAATTATAGTCCCAGAAGGTGGAATTCTATCATATATAGCGCGCCTGCGATCACAGGACCCAGAATAATGTTCCAAATGGTAGTATAGTGCTCAAAATAATCCAAATGATGCTAAATTCAAATATAGTAAGCCTGCATGAAAAGCAGAACTTAAACACCAAAGTCAAAAATAATTGGTGTCAACACAGTACCTGTTTTGAGTTTAATACGTAAAAAACGCCCCAAATCTTCAAAAATGTTCTGAAACTCTGGAGTTAAACCAAATGTAGAGCAGAACAGACCTGTAGATCCAAATACGTAGACCAAAACTGCATCTACCAGTGTAATGCAAAAGGTAGGCCCAAGATGTATAATCAGGAAAATACCTCGTATACACGAAAAGTTGTTGTAAATGATCCAAAAAGGTTATTGATGTAGTAACGACTACATAAGATGTGTTCAACAATGTCACCAAAAGATTTTCGCCAACGCAAAAGCCAGGTTTGAGGAGCTAGATTAACGATGTAACCTGCAACCAGGCGTCCCCAGCGTGAAAGAAGCAGCAACAAATGGAACAGCCCAAAGGCACGCACGAGGGACAAAGTGCTCGGTCCAAACCAAAATGAAGGGTAAGACAAAAATGTGGACCAGCACAATGGTTTAGCAGGACAATTATTTAATTACTTCAAAAAGTTAAAGCCATATAAATGGCTCACAACAAACAGACCGGTTTCGGCTATACAAAGCCTTCTTCAATGCTCAAGAATCATAATAGAAAATTATGTAGCACCCAACATCCTGGTCTTAAATAGTAAAAATTTAAAGAAACATTACAAGAATAAGTATATAATGACAATTCCATTTAAAAATTAAATAATGATGGAAAATCTTCTGGTAGTTACTACATGTAAATGTTAAAGCTAAAAAGAACAACAAAATAATACTTATAAATATAAATATAAATGAATCAAAATACAATATTATAAAGAAAGATTGATTGGCATAATCCACATAATTATACATGAGGATAAAGAGTATATCTTATTATTATTATTAATGGGATAACTCACCTCTATACAATATTGTTGAGGAGTCATAATGCCAATCAAAATACGTGTAGATTGTTGATAACTTAGTAAATTCACACAAATTGAATAATTGTAAACATGTTATTCTATTTCGTTAAGCCCAGGTTTGAACAATGCTCCTAATCTGGTTATCCACATGTTTTCCATATTATTGAGCTTCGTGTGCCAACCTACTTTAAAATTCCTATGCATTTGAATCTTGTCAATAATCACAAATTTGAAAACAGCAGTGGGGTGATTAGTAATATGTTTGTATAGGGCATTAGACACCCGTTTATTTCTGATCGCACTAAAATGTTCACTAATTCTGAGTTTAACAGACCTCTGGGACTCGTGTCTACAGTGACAGGGACAAGGCTTTGACGACTCAGGGACAATCACGGACACTTCTACCATATTAGTACTATTAACTTGGAACGTGTTGACAGATTCGTAATACTACTAATTTTCTCCAGTTAAATGCGTCTATTACTCTTCATTGTTGTAAGTAGTCATTCTCATTCAACACCTTTTTCCCCAAAAGTCACTGGCTTTGTTAGTTTTTAAGGGTCTGGCCAGTTATTGTGCGAATGCTCTGACCACTGGTATCGTTGATATTGTCATATGAACAGGTTGTGCTGTATTCTGGTGACTAGGGTTGGCACCTTTTCAAATGGCCAAGATGGGACATTTTCAGGACACACATCAGATTTTACAAGCCAACACATACCCACGGTCAGTACAACAGATAGAACTTTACTTATTTGCCTTCATAAAAGCCTATTGTTGTAGCGGTTTAGTTGCTTATTCTGTTTCTTGTAACATTTAGGTATTGTAGATACTGCAATAATTATTTTCTGCTACTATTACATAACATATGGGACATAATTATGCCCTACAATCCCAGGACATTTGCCATTTGAAATGTCTTTTGTCAGGACACAACTGTCCAATGATGGACTGTCCCTCGCAAAGTGGGACAGACGATAACCCTACTGCGGACACCAGATTGTTTGGGCCAACACATAGCCACAGTCAGTGCAGGTTTAGTACATTAATTTGTTTCCTAGCTGTGAGCCTTATACCTTTTGCACTTTTGTTGTTTGCCTGTTTGTTGTATGAATTACGTTTATTCTATCCTGACGTGACCGCTTTAGGCAACTGTTACATGCAGTATGGTGCATAGTTATTTCCTACAGTCACAAAACATTTGGCATTGTACCATTGTTGGTCAGGTCACACCTGCACACACATTAATTGTCCCTCACACAGTGGATCAGGAGTATCCTGTTTATGTCAGTGCCTTCATCACCCTTATACCATGTGCCACTATGCGAATGTGTGCAATATATTCTCTCTCTTATTTGTGTTGGGACAAGTGCATCACGGGCAGGTGTTTGATCCTGGGTAGTAGGTTATGCATGACCATTTAGGGCTGGACAGTGTCATGCAACACTAATGCACATTCCAACTTGTGTTCAGATATCTACAGGACTGGACTTTGTGTCATCCATTCTAATGTTTACACAGGTTACTTATCCCATGAAGGATATCCCAAAAATTGAACAAGACCAAAACAAGACAAATACCGACCATTCTTCTGGCATTATGAAAATGTGCTGGTGGTTTTACATGCAAGGGATACATAGTGTGCAATCCTGCAACTGTCTAGCGTGACACTACCTACTACATATGCGTAGTGGTCACTATGTGTAGATGTGGCTGCACCAAACCAGTAGGCCAAGTATGGCTGGATTTGGTGGACGTTCAGGTAAGGGAGCGGGTTGTGTGATGTGGAGGGGATGCTGGGCAGTCCATTATGCATCCAGGTGTATTGCATTTGTTATGGCCAGTTCCATCAGGACCAATCTGTGGGTATGTGCCGGTGACATGTCTATACATTTGTATCACACATTTCAATATTCATATGTTTGTGGGATTGTGTTCTACAGTATGGCCTGTCTGGTTGTATTGCAACTGTTTATACATGTTTTTGTGTTTCTTTCAGCTTCACCCGCTGCTCCCCTCATACACCTCTGGTTCCCTATTCTGCATACGACACAGTATCGCCTTGGAGGATCATACCATTACCCATCCCCCCACACACACACATATTCCTCACACCCCATTCATCACTGCTTCGGTTGCTGGCCCATGACACAGCCAGAGTAACACACTGAATACCCTACATATGTCAGGTACCTGTATGGTTGTGTGGACTACCCTGCCATGTTTGCTTTCCACATGCTATACCTCACGCACATAGGTACACGCCCATACTTAACTTTCATTACATGGTTGGTATACCCGGGTACTACCTGTTCAACTGTGACACATCCTGACAAGTTCGGCTTGTACTGCTGATTTGCGGACTTTGGCAGACTGTTCTAATCATTGGTATGATGCTACCTTTTCCTATGTCCAGGATGGGATATATTCCGTACACATATCCGACTGTACTGGACAGCACGTACCCACAGTCGACAGTATGGATAATACTGTTCCTTTTAGTCTACATGTTTCCTTATTGTTGTAGCTGTTTATATGCTCTGTCTGTTTCGTTTACATGCTTATTCTATTTTTTGTCACATTTGGTATGTGAAATACAGACATACCTTTTGTATGTGACTATTACATGCCTTGTGGGATATGATTCGGACATACGGTCGCTAGATATGTACATTTATCGTGTATTTTGTTATGGACACATCTGCCCAGCTGTGTACCCTCCCTCACATTATGGGTCAGCTGGTGACTCTAACCATTGGGCTGGACATACCTACTGGCGGCTCGCTAACATATGATGCATTTCACTTCCACTTGGTATAGCTATCTACACTGCGTTGGACTACGGGCACACGGTTTTCCATGTCATTTGTTCGCGGGATAGGGACCCGTTATTCCCTACCGTGCATTTGTGTTTGCCTCTTCATTTTGTGTTCGCAGGAACTTTCTTGCATGCTTTGCATACGTTTCAGTATCCACAGACACTGACAGATGTGATTACTATCTTTCAACTTGTTATATGAAAGCATTTTAGGTTGCACGTCGACAGCTGGCATTTCCACGCCTCCATGCAGCACTTTGACACGCCCTATGCACTCGCGCTCCTTTCCTGTGCATGTGGCTGTGGCAGCAGTGCGCCTTTATTAATATGCATTTGGCGCTACTGCGCCATCTTCACGCCGCACTGTCAGTGCAAGCCTACCACCAGCCTTGCGCCGAGCTTCATGAATCCTGGGGTGAGTGTTTTCATGTCCTTCTAAAGGGGTGTCCAATTATGAAAATTAAATATTAAAAAAATAGTAGCAAATGACCTAAGCAGCCAGACTTTCGTAGTGGCCCTAGGAATTATCAAAGCAAGTATAAGCACTCTCAAATCACTAAAGAAAAACTCTGATTGAGCAGCCAAATGTAAGTTAATAAAAATATTTAATACTGAGCAAAATTATTAAAAATGTATAAAACAGTAATTTCCAATAAAGAAACAAAACTCAATCACCAGGAAAATGAAATCAATATTGTGAATAGAGATCCAACATTCAGAAAAACTATGATCTAGCTGATTAGTTATAATTTCCTATCTAACTAAAGAACACTGTCCCTGATCTAAACTAAATTACTACAACAAAGGCAGGCTTACAGTTCTTGGTGAATCCTTTCTGGGTATTCACTGCACAGTTCATCTGTTACTGTCAGCTCAGCTAAATCTGAGACAGTTTGCCTTTAGAATCTTTCTTCACAAATATGAGCAGTTAGAAATGTAAAAGGACACTGTTCAAGTATTTAAAACATTCTGCACAAGCAGATCATAAATCAACTTGTAAGAACCTATTTACAATATCATAGCTAGTCATGCTGGTGTATAATACACAGGTTAATCTGAAATTATGTACAAAAACTCAGCCAGACATGCTAGCATAAACAACAGTGTCTAATTTCTTCACAAAGGGCATTGGCCTGAAAGCTTTGTGGACTATATATTTACTATATCTGTGACATATTTTAATAAACAGAAGTTCTCTATTTAACATTTCCAGTCAACTTGAATTGTTTTATTTGATCTGAATTGACCCTTGAAAAGCTTTTATGGGAACGGCCAGGAAGGTAAGAAATAAACCTTAGCAGAAATGTTATGTTTGTGAATGTTCCATGGCATCAAATAGTGCTGAGAGATCCAGGAAGACCAACACTGAATAGTGTTGTAGTATTGCTGGTCACTCAAGAAAAAAGATCAGTACTAGCTCTTAGAAGAGCTACCTTAGTGCTATAGTGAGTGAGAAATTTCAGCTGAAAGGGAATGTTAGAGATTGGAGACTAGTTGTCAAGGATATTTGGATACAAAGATTTTCTTATGAGGGTGGGGATAATGATGGCCTCTTTCAAGGCCAGTGGAGAAAAATAAATCTATTAAGACAAAACCAGAATCTGAAAAAAAATTGCTGGTCCAAGAATATCGAGACTAGCCAACAGTAGCTTTGATGGGCAAGGATCCAATCCTCAAGTCATTGGTTGCATACTTGAGATAACAGTAGTGAATGCTCCATAATAAGGATTTTCTAACAAATGCCAAAGGAAAGACTTGAATGACTGCACTGCCCATAGAGTCAACTGCTGGAAGACCAGATTTGTTAGTGGAAATCTTGTCAGGAAAAAAAAATAAGAAGTATACTCGCATGGTGAAATAGATAATGTTGTTTCAGTAGTTAGACAGACTGAGCTGCATAACTTCTGCACAACACAGAAGAGTGCAGCTGAAAGGTTAACTGCAGATGTGACCTCTCTCTATAGACAGAAGACCTGACAATTTAAAAGAAATGTCCACTTGGTAAGTGGCATAATGTTCATCCAGGTCTATCTTGTCACAACAAAGTCCCACTTTGTGCCAGCAACTCTCCAATCTGCACTCTTCTTAATGCATGGCACAAAGACCACAATCAAACACAGTTTTCCCCAACATGACTAAGGGGTGGTGATCATCCACTGAGTCAATAAGGAAGTCAGTGGGCTCTTATAGGAATGTCTTCGTGCAACCTTGTGGATGGTAAATGAAAAGAAACCTAAAGCTTTTTCCTGCAACCTGGACATGTTCAAAGGAGCTGTCTTTCTAGTGGGAAACTGAGCCAGACCAAGCCTATCACTGCCCCCCCAGCAGTACATTACTGAGTCTGGATGGAATGGCTGTAGATCAAAGTTTTTTCCAGGCATGTCTCAGTTATAAACGCAATACAGAAATCACACAATAGATCAGAGATCATCTCTGTCTTATTGTGAATTGATCATGCATTAGTATATAGTGCCCTTAGAAGAAGAGACCCTAGAAGAGCAAAGTCCCTGATACCCAGTGCTGTTGGTAAAATGGGACTCATGGAACAATAGGAGGCATGGGCTTTTGGGGTTCTTAACAGAGGAATAGAATTCTGCCCCCTTACCACCAGCAGAATGCATGTAGAAGTACCCAAAGAGGTCCATCCATATCAGACACCATATTGTTTTCTCAAAATATACAACTACTCACAAAGATGGAAAATAGGAAAAGGCAGTTGGGGTGACAAAGGAATTGAATACATATAAAAAAATTACTATAGTAAAGCATGTTTTGTGACACAGCTGATGAGCTTTGTTATATGCATTTTTATATTATCCATTTAAGTAGAAAGCTATATTATTCAGTTATTCAGTTAAGTTAAAAGCTACTTGTCCTCTAATAGATGATGCTGGGAATATCTGAAGAGTTACCAGGCAACAATAGTTAAATAAGGTAATACCATGGTTGTACTTCAGTAGTTTTTGTCCGATTAGCTGCTTTTAAAAAAAGGCCATTGTAAATATTTTAAAAGTAGTAAAAGAACAACAGGTGGTTTGGTAGTTTTAGTTGGCTTTTTCTTATTTATGCTTTCATGCAACATTTGATTGTTTCACTCAGGGAAGTACTGGCTGAAACATTTGATTTAAATGGCAATGCTTCCCATATGTGCTCCACCTGTTTTGGCTATACTGCTGTTACTACTCTGCCTACTTGTCTTCCCCTTTCAGTGATCATGGTCTCCATTCTTGCACTATATTTTTTCCGGCTTGTTATATTTGTTCAAGTTTGCAACCTTGGAGACTCTTCATTATTGTGGTCAGCTTCCTCTCAGTCACTGCATATTAAGCCATATCACTGCTATAACTGCCTACTATTGCCTGTGTAGATGGCTAAGATTTAGCCCCCTTTTGTGAAAAAAAATCTGTTTGATTCTATGTAAGCAATGTTTTAACATTTTGTACTTTTGTATTCCTTATAGTCTCTGTCTTCAGTGTGTTAGCCATGACCCCTTCCCAACTTAGAAATGGTAATTTTGAGGAGCTCTGCAGCATCCTAATTTGAACTTGTTGGTGGGAAAATCTTTGCAGTTCATTAATTACTGACAGACATTTAAAGAAATAACTCAAGGAATATTTACACTAAGAAAAAATGAGTACAAAAAGGAAGAAGATACTTTGGTGTCTGCGTAAAAGGTACAGTTTGCAAAACTGCTTGAGAGATCTCTAGAATTAGCTGCTGGAAACACACTCTACTCCAGCCACTCATGATCATATGTAACTATCTAGTGTAACAAAAAAACAAAAAAAACCCCAAAAAACAAAGAGCAAAACTTACGACTTAGAAAACTGTTCTGCTGTTTTGAAGCCTTCTTGAATTAATTGCTGGAAGAGACGCCCCCATTAATTGTGATCCATAACCAGCTAGTGTAAAAAGGTGTTACAGATAAGAACACTGTGCTGATCTTCAATGGTTATGGCATCTAAAAAGTATCATAACTCACAAGGTGCTGCAGAAAACTTTACAAGGAAGAATTTGGCTTGCAGCTATCCAAACTTCACTCACATTTCTCCACTCAGTTTCACTTCACTCCTTAACCTTTCCTTCATTCCTACCTACCATCATATGAGTTTCTTTAAACTGACAGAAACTTGCCTCAAATTTGCAAACCAGTTACCATTTACTTCTCGAACATCACGTCCTCTGAAACCAGTCTCAGACTAGTCTTCCCTTGACTCTACACCACATTTCCACTTCCTCCTCTACCTACTCTATTCCAGTTTAGGAATAATTACTCAATGACTCCCAGACTGAAGTCACCATCATTTAGTTGATTATTTTGTGTCACCTCATTTGAAGTCTCCACTTGCCTGAGCTGAGTCTACTTAAGCTAGTTGAGAGGAATTCATTCCAAAGGCTCCCATGCACAATTTCACATTTTAAATAAGTCCCACAGTATACCATTGTGATATCTGTCCCTATTCCCACCAAAAACATACTTCTTCTTGCAATCTCTCTTACTCATAACATACTATTTATCACCTTATTCATTATCAACGGTTGATGCAACGGCATACTGCTCACTCACACATTGGCTAATTCACCAAACGTTCTCAAACTTAGCTTTGTAATCATTATATCCATCTGCTGTCCAAATAAGTAGTTCCCTGTCCAAGCAACAATTTTACATTAGGATTACTTCTCAGATATACTTGATCCCCTCCCTAAATGGGAGGGGATCAAGTATATCTGATGCTATCTAGTAAACTGTAAATCATACTAAATCAAGCTGTATGGAGTGAAAGATGTTAACCATATTTCAGGTCTACCCATAACCACCCATCATAGTTTAGACCACAGTCTTTTATGATAGCTGCATACTTCCACCTACCCCACCACTTAATTATAAACATGAATGAAAATAAGCCACAGGAATACCCAAAGGGTTAGGAATAAGCTGGAATCTCTGGACTACTGGGTATGTGAAAATAAATCTGATATACTGGACATTCCCTTCTACTTTTCAACATAATCATTATTTTTCATTCATAATGATGAACCTGAATAGCAGACAGCAGAAAGAACAATGCTTCTTGTTAAAAAGAATCTAAAAATTGCAGTCAGATTTCTAAACAAGAATGTCTCAACCTTCAAAGTGCTTCAAACTGGCTGCTAGTAGACCTCACCTTAAACAGACATACTAAAGTTCAAGTTAGCATATTTATCTCTCCATCCTCAAGTCCTAATCTTTTTGAAGCTTTCTGCACTCATAGGTAGTTACTACTAATGCAGTCCAGGAGATCAAAGACTACTCATCTCCTTAAAATCATTTAAATCCCAACTGAAACAGCACCTCACGGACTCATGATCTTGTATCTTCATAGTCCCAGTACAGACTCAACACCCCATAAACTGTTAAATACTGTCTCATAGATTACATCTTCTAGGATTCCCTTCCAGAATTTTTCTATCATATGAATAATATTGTGGACTATATCATGGTTCTTTTACTGTACGAGGCAGTGTTTATTTATCAAATAGTGTAGCCTAGATCAGTCAAATTCTAGAAATGTCTTCTACTTCCATTTGGATGTACAAACTGTATCACCTAGCTAAACCATAATTGTATAAACATGCGTTATTGCTTATAGCTAGTACTGCTATGTCATGAAGGGAATCAATGTATTCTGTAATTTCAAAGTATAGAGTAGGTTCGTAAGTTCATAGGTAAGTATTAGGTAAATGTGCTGCAGACCATTTCAAGCATAGCCAGAAAATCCTATTCAAAATCTCTAGCATCAAGGAGGGCAAGACAAGGTAGACTGAGAGAAAATTTAAGGCTGCCCATCCAATTATCTAGGTTCACTTTGAAGGTTCCAAGGGTGCTACACTGCTTGACATGTAATGAAAGTTTGTTCCACAGGTCAGGGATATGTTGGGATATTACCCTATTAAAAACATGGCTTAAAGCCTTACACCTTATGTATGTTTGCTGTGTACAACTGTGTTTGTTGGAGCTTTTCACCGTGGACCTCTACTGAAAATGGATCTTGGCCCAGTCAAACATTCCTGGGAAATACTTGTAAATAAATAAACAAACAAATACACAAATAGATGTATGTAAATATGCTTCTTAACTAATAGCCATGTATATATCTTATATGATTTTATTCACAATAACTGTATGTGTATATGCTTTCTAACTAATGAAATTGTATATATATATATATCTATATCTAACCACCATTTAATTTAAGATTAGCATTCCTACGTATTGCTATACATTAGACTAATTCATGTTTAGTAACTGAGTAAAATTCTGCTTGGTCATATACTTTTGTGTTGTGCCTAGGTCATGGCTGACATGAGTCAATGGACCAGTTCACCTACCCATTTAGCAAAGTATATTACCATAAACTGATTAGTTAGGGGATAAAACACCTCTGGGAAATGCAAGGATTGCTGGTGTAACTGCAATAAAATGCCAATGATAAAACTAAACTGATAGCATTAGTTTTGTTTTAAGGTCCCTTATTAGGAGTCTACAGTGGTATAGTGAGACAAGTCTCAAAATAGGGTTAAAATCTGAGTATTATGTAAAAGGAACAACATATCTCTATCTATTTTTTTGTCTATATGGAGAAATAGATAGATGTATAGATAGATATATACACCATTTAAAGATTATCATATCTTCTTACATGATGTTTCCTTTGGTTTATTTATTGAGCATTGTTGTAGGTGATGGTATTTTATCTTCTCATTGAAAAACATCTCTTTAATTGGCTTTTAATCTCACACAGAGAGCTGAAAGACTATATCGATGTCTCTCCTTAAAAATAAAAACACAGTCATCGAAATATAACATACATAAGGCTAAGTGGTAAATGAGGTTAGAGGGTAAAGAAGGTGTACAAGAATGTATCGCTGGAGGGATATATATCTGCAAGCTGTATCGCTGGAGGGATATATATCTGCAAGCTGTATCGCTGGAGGGATATATATCTGCAAGCTGTATCGCTGGAGGGATATATATCTGCAAGCTGTATCGCTGGAGGGATATATATCTGCAAGCTAGTGCACAGGAACATATTACAATAGTAAGCACTGAAAACACAACAAATACATATTTACAGTATAAAATAAATAGTACATACATAAAAATAACTGATTAAATTAATAATTAAATAGCAATCAGTTTATTGAACTAGACCATGTGGAAAATAATATAAAATGAACACTCTTGAGCAGGCTCAAACCAGTAGTGTTGACATCCCAGGTGAAGTTTACCACAACTACATCAACGATCAACCAGTGAGGTTTGGCTGAAACTATATTCTTCAGCCTTAGTGTTGATCATACTTTAAGGTGCAGTTATTTTTATGCAGGTTCCATTTTGATGACTGACTTGCGAGTCAGTGATGTACACTTTTGACTCACTGTCTATGATTAAAATCCAATCAAAGTAAAGTATTTCAATCAGAAGTTAGGAAGCCACAGGTGATTTTAACATATATTTTGATTCTAGGTTAGAGAAATAAATAAATAATCTGTTCCTTATGTGAAAATGACTGCTAGCCTATTAACAGATGTTTGCAATGCAGTTAATTACCAGACAAATTGAGGAATGAATTAAGGAATAAAACAGTATACACTGATTAAGTTTTAAAAAACTAAATTTCTTGTACTGATATATTTTCTAGTTCACTTATTAAGGATTACAAAAATGTGAAAGCATTCTTATTCTTACTTCCGGATAATCACCCAGTGATTTAAATTTCAATATGCTTATGAGACTCTTTATGAAAATAAGATGTTAAAGTTACTTTAACATAATTTTAGAGTCAGATTTGTTGTTCAGATTTATAAATGAATGATGCATTGTTGTGAGTAGAACCTGTCTCTTTTTGTCGAGAGACAGCATTTAAGGCATATAAGCATGGGAAAATACTCATGCTTGAAAAGGAGCTTTATAAAAAAGAAAAAGAATAAGAGTGCCGACTAGAAAATTAATCAGAAATATAAAGAAAATTAAAGCAAATTAATTATGGCAAATGCTTTCATAAATGGATGGCAATTAAAGGGAAATACATGGATACAAAGTTAAACAGATCACATTATCATTTATTAAATTTATAAAGGCAATCATCCTTTAATACAGGTCCTCCTTTTTTTTTTTTTTGTTCAATAGCTCAATAAAAGGTAGATGAAAACATGGTTAATCTTATTTTGGATACAGTACTATGGTTTCATAACCAAAAACAAATCACTGAGACCAACTCAAATATAATGAATTGAGTGGCTTTGTTCTTTATTAATTTAAAAACTTCATCAGAAGAAATTAAATAACACAATGCATGACATCATCTGCTGATCTTCATTTAAATACATATACACACATACATATATTCTTTGTTGATATTAATTATAATACTGAAAACTAAAAATAAAAGTATATTCACAAATTTTACAAAGGAATTATATATAAACTTTTCTAAGAAACATGTCTAATATCATTGAGTGGCCTTTAATGAACATTCTTTATATCAAATAAATAATTTATATTGACAAAAATAGACTGAATGGTGATGCCACTTTATTGAATCTGTTTTTTTTTTCATGCACAAGCTTTGCTGAATTTAATGATTTGGAACTTTTACTGTATCCCCACTAAATATGACAGTTCCATTTCTTTTTAAAGACTGTGCCAGATTCAATAAAGCCTACACTAAATGTACACAATATTTATTCAAGAACATTCTGGTTATTCAGAATGATTACACTAAGTGTACGTGTAGTTTACACTTTGTGGTAACCTTTATGACTCCCTTTCAATATCAAAAGCTACAAGAATATTAGTAGGAAAACTAAAATTAGGAGGAAGAAGGTGTGAGTTATGTCTGTGTTGTCTGTTCACTCAGAACAGTGTACACTTATTGTAGGCATTATTGAATCCTGGGAACTGATTATAGTATAACTCTTGAATAAAGGAGTAGATATTGATAGGAAGTAGATTAAATCTATTTTAAATTACTTTTTCAAGGTGTTTCTTTGTTTTTTTTTGTATTACTTGATCACTTTATTAAGAAAAAGAATAAAAGCCACCTGATTTTTGGAATGCATTTTACCTAAGATAAGTGACTCTCTATCTATAAATAAATAAATAAATAAATATATATATATATATATATATATATATATATATATATATATATATATATATATAGGTTTATGCTGAATTACCAAATTTACAGTTCAATGAAACCCACTTACCCGAGACCAGTTCTCTGTCCTTGTGAAAGGAACCACTTAGTCACCATGGTGAACTTTGCGGGGTGTGCCACATAGGGGTGTGTGGGAGAGAAGCTCCCACTTGAGTTGGTTTAGTTTTGCTGCATTTAAGGTTTATTTGAGGTGACCAAGTGGTTACTTTCATAGGGACAGGTTTTCGGCAGTCCGTGGTTTTGGTTGATCGGCTTTTCAGAGAACTGTTTATTTATTTATTTATCATTTTATGATTCATTTGTCCACAGAACAGAGCCTGTTTCTGTTTCCAGGAGGGGAGAGAGAAATGCTCCCATGCAGAATGTGTGGGGGGAACGGAGTACCCGGAGTAAAACCCACGTCAACACATGGGGGAGAACATGCAAACATGCACAGAAGGCACCCCCAGCCGAGAATCGAACGAGAAGAACTCTTGCTGTGAGGTGACAATGTTAACCGCTGCACCACTGTGCCGCCCAGGTAAGTGGGTTTTGTTTAACTGTAAATTTGGTAATTTAATGTAGACCCATATGTACATATATATATATATATATATATATATATATATATATATATATATATATATATATATATATAAAACAAATATTCAGAAAAATATTGTGCAAAGTAAACAATAAAAAGTTTTGTTATGTTTAATTTGGCAAGCAATATCAACCAAGCTCTTTAAATATGAGGAAATGCTTGATGACTGGGATCAGTATTTTGAAGTTACTTGACACCAGGAATAAATATTTAGAAGTTTTCAGTAATTCTCCACCTCAGATTAACTTGATCAACATCATATTTGACACATTGCCTCTAAAAAGCTAGGGCTACCATAATGAAATTTCTATGGAGCTTATTTATCCATGAAATGAGTCTCAAGAATGTTTCATATTTATCAAGACCATTCTGGTATAGCTATGAACAACTCAACTAATTTCATTGCTTGTGAGGTAAGAATTCATTGTAAATAACAGTTGCATGCTTCATGTAAATTCATAGATAAGTAACTACTAGGCTAGCTGCTCTTCTGGGCCATTTTAAGTTTAGCCAGTTTCTCACAAAGGTAAGAATCAGACCTAGTACCTTATGTCTATGAGGTAAACACCTTAAAATTATGCCAACCCCAACCCAAAATAACGGAGGAAAGATTCAAACCCCACACCCTTCCAAAGGAAGCAACTCATAAACAAATCAGAGTTTTAGTCCTCTGCACTAACTACCAGACTATTATTAGAAAGAAAATTCCTCTGAAACAAGGAATTTGTTTATTGCTAGAATTATCCATCCTGAAGTTAAATCATGTTCAAATCAAAACTGTTTTTCTTCTTTCCAATTAAAACTGACTACTACGAAACTAGAGCAAACCTTTGAATGCAAACTTTGGGATAACCAGATGGCTAGCATATAGTATAGACTATGTCAGTTATGACTGAATTACTAATTCTGGAATATCAAGAGTGGATTTAACTTGTTATGTATACATAATTATTATGTATCTTTTTTACTTCTTTCTTTTATCATAAGTTATAAACCTTCATATAAAAAAATAAATGAAAAAGGTTACAGTGGTGGCAGTGTTGTACCAGAAAATGGGGATTCTCATTGACCAAGAGATCTGGGAATACTACCAAGAAAATTCATGAGCTTCTGAATGCGTGTGTGTGTGAGGCAAATATAGTATCCACCTTTTAGAAAATTCTTATATGGAAATGAAGGTATAGATATTTCTTTACTGTCAGTAAGGAAACATACATTCAGGAGGCAAGATCCTTTTCTGTTGTAAAGAATGTGAGGAAGGCCATTAAACTCTATAAATTATTTTTGGTGAATGAATGAAAATTCAGTTGTCTTGAGCTCATATACTTCAGGGTTGACAGATGGTTTGTCATAATGTTCCTCCTATGCACTCTGTGCATTGTCGTGATAAGGTGAGAAAATCAGAATGCTGTATCATACTATGGAATTCTTTAAGATATTAATTTCTACAACATCAAAAACAAGGAGTAGATGTAGGTCATATGAATGGTTGTAGAAAATTATGGGATGTAACAACTGCTCCAAGAATGAATTGATTCAGTGGAAATGCATAATATTAGTTAGGAAATATGGATTACCCATTTTAGACAACATGACCTTACTTGTATACAAACTGTGCATAACAACCTACACATGTACAGGGTTCTGTGTAGAATAAAGCTTTTAAATATAAACCTTATTAGTTTATGTTATTTTATGTCTGATATAGCTTCAGTTACATGTAGCTAAAAATCACTGATCTGGATTAAATCATGCTATCAACAGTGAAGGTCTTACAACTGAAATTGCCCACTTTATCTCCAGTTATCTCCAAAGCACATGAATGTACAGAAGCTACAGTTTCCATTGCTGAAATTCATGTTGAAATGCATTATCTTAGTAGTGACAATAAGTTCTGCCAGTGATGTCATTATGGTTATCTTTTATAAAGAAATATCAACAGAATTACATGAACTCCCATGGTATTCTTGAAACTTTGTACATAATAAAACTGAATCAGATTATCAAACATTTATCAAGTGACAAAACATACACACTCAAGCACACACCCACCCATTTTTATTATTGCTAAATCCTGCACATCTCCCACACAGAAGGCAGGCCCTCATTTATTTATACTGTCCTAAGGTTGTTGCAGATTATACTTTGTTAAAATAAATTCCTATGTATGAAAAAATATTTTTTTCCAGTATGAAAGTTAGGCTGTTATTTTCAGTTTGTTCATCCATAACATTTTAGACCAAGTTTTTTGCTAAGTACTTATTAAAAACACTTATCCAGAATTCTGGCAAACAACTTGAACTCCATTCTGAATGTTTCTACTAAACAGGGATACAGTCTTCTGCAGTCTCTCTCATCATCAGCATGTCTTTGAAAAGAGAGAGAAAGAGAGAGATCTAGAACTTTGAGAATGGAAGATGTGTTTATTTATTAGATCTACTCAAAGACACAGGATTAAGCTAATAATTTATCTGGCTAGGTTCTTCAGTATACAATAATGTACTAGCAAGAAGTTTATTAACCTGGCTTTTGGTTGTTACTAGATCTCCTGTATCTCCAGAAAAAACAGAACTAGTGAACTATTTTCACCAGCCCACCAGCCAAATAAAATGTGATGGAGCAATAGATTCATTGTGTAGCACCTCCCTCCTTCATTTCTGGAGCAAACTTCCCCTGCAGGTTGAGCAGTGTGGCACATTATCAGAACTTGAATGTCTGGAAGAGACCGACAAATTTGCCCTATGAAAAAATATCCTAGCCCCCCTGGAGAAAATGGTGCAGCCTGAGTGTAGGTATTGGCAATTTTGTAATTAAGCAGCCTTGTAACTAATGTGAATCATGTGAATACCGTTAGTGTAGCCTTGGGGGTAGGAGAATTAGGAATGAAAAGTTGCTGCATTTGGTGTTGCTTTGGGATGCAGACAGGTTGGAGCAAGACTTTAACCAGAAATGGACAGCATCTGTGCCACAATTTGACCACAGACTATTCATGAAGCATCAGGAGACAATGAGTGAACCTGTCAACAACCAAGTTGGCCTTCCCTGGAATGAGGATTGTAATCAGAAAGCAATTGGTATAAATGGCCTATTCCCATACTCTCATTACTTCTCAACAAAGTGAGGTGAGATAAGAAAGAATTTTCCTCTGCTTGTTTGTATACCGTGGGAGGGCTAGCCACTCGATGGTATAAAATATGGCTCTAGGTGATTCCGTCAAGTTGACCAATGTTACCAAAATAGGCATGGATAGCTACTGGTGATAAGTGGGTTGAGGACCCACCTACTCTGATCCATGCCAGGGACCCTTGGTAACAGTGGGAGGGGTATATGTGCCCCTACTGGCCAGTGTGTGCCTACCATAAAGCCCAGCAGCCCTAGGTCAATAAACTACTGGCCAGCTGGTATCTAGTTGCCCAGCCTGGGTTACCTGGGATAGCTCTGTTGAGCAAAAGCTGGACATAAATCTAACCGATCTGACAAACATGAACTTGAGAATTGCTACGCTTAATGTAGGTTCACTGACAGGGCACAGCTTTGAAATGGATGACATGATGATACGGAGGAGGGTGGATATCCTATGTATCCAAGAGACAAGATGGAAGGGCAGTGCAGCAAAGCCACTTGGCTTGGGATCCAGACACTACTACTCAGGAGGGGGACAGGCTAGAAATGGTGTAGGAACTGTGGTGAGAGAGAGACTTCAGAAGTCAGTGAGGGATATCATCAGAATTAATGACAGACTCATGACAATCACACTCCAGTGTAATGATAGCACAGTATTCATAATATCAGCCTAGCATTCAGACAGCAGTTGCAGGACCTACTAGATAAACAGGACAACAATGAATTGATGTTGATAATGGGTGACTTGAATGCACATATCGGGACAGACAGAACAGGATATGAGGACTGCCTGGGTCCACATGGGTGGGACAACAAGAATAAAGGAGAAGCCATTCTAGACTTCTTTCTGGCAAATGGCTTGATAGTAGCCAACACATGGCTCAGAAAGAGAGACAGTCACAAGATCACATACAAGAGTAGCCAACATGCATTCCTAGTAAGGAAAAGGCACTGGGGTAGAATCCATGACTGCAAAGTCATCCCCAGTGAAACAGTTGGCCCACAGCATAAAACACTAGTTCCCACAATCAACTGCAAACAGTGGTCAGAGAAGGCTCTAAGGTCAACAGAGACCTGGCTGAAGACCTAGATGTTGACTGGGGAGAAAGTACAATGTGCAAGGAGTTACTCAGGGCTTTAGCACACAAAAAAGAGGAGCCAATAGGTGGAGTTGAACGAGAATGACAGTGTCTAAAAACAGCATGTGTTAGGACTACAGAAAAGATATGTGGCCAAGCCAGGTATGGAAGTAAAGTATATAAGGAAATTTGGTGATGGAATGCAGAAGTCCAGGAAATCATCAAAAGAAAGAAGGAGTGCAGGAAGAAGTGGGAGATGGAAAAGACTGACCAGGCTAGGAAGGACTACTTGTTGGCTAACAACGAAGCTAAGAAAGATGTTGCAATAGCAAAGAATAGGGCATCAGAGGCACTCAACCAACTTCTAGAAAGTGACTCAGTAAGTAGCACAAAGAAAGTATATCAGGTTGCAAGGCAAAGACAGAAAGGTAAAGCAGATAGTCAGACACCCTTCATAAAGGATGCCAGTAACAACCTGCTCACCAGTCCACAGGATATCAAAGGCAGATGGAAGGAGTATTTCCAGCAGCTTTTGAATGATGAAAACCCCACAGAAGCTGTACTGCCCCAGAAACAGCCTATGATGAGAGAAGAAGAGGAGCCCACCATAGAAGAAGTTAGAACAGCAATAAGGAAAATGAAGTCAGGGAAAGCAGCAGGCTCAGATGAGGTCACATCAGATATGATAAAGATGCTGGGTGAGATAGGGGAGAAATGGTTCCTGAGGGTACTAATAGCAGAGTGGAGAAAGGCATATCTGAGATGACTGGAGAATAAGCATACTCATGTCAGTATACAAGAACAAAGGGGACATCCACAACTGTGGGCAGTACAGAGGCATCAAACTCCTATCACATTGCATGAAAATTCTAGAGAGGATGATTGATAAATGGATTCACAGAGTGGTAGAATGTAAGATGGGAGATGAGCAGTTCAGATTCAGATCAGGATGCAGCACAATTGACCCGATATTTGCAGTGAGATAGATACTTGAGAAAAAGCTAGAGATGAGCACAGAGTCCAACTGGGTATTCCTAGACTTGGAGAAAGCATATGACAAGATCCCAAGGAAGGTGATCTGGGCAGTACTGTGGAAGTCCCAGAAGCATTTGTAGAATTATTGCAGGTTATGTACAAGGACCCAATGACTCTAGTATGAACAGTGTTTCACCTCACAGAGGGACTCCCAGTGGGAGTGGGTGTACACCGGGGTTCAGCTCTGAGCCCACTGCTGTTCATACTGGTGATGGACTACATTAGCAAACAGGTCAGAGGGGACAGATCAACAAAGTTGCTGTATGCAGACAATGTGGCATTACAGGCAGACTCTAAGATAGAACTTCAGCAAAGGATAGGAGAATGGAATGCAAAACTGAGGGCACATGGGATGAAACTAAGCACAGATAAGACAGTGGTAATGGGAGCAAATTGGGGAAATCAGAAGAAGCTGAGAATAGCGATAGAAGGGAAGATAGTGGAACAGGTAAACAGCTTCAAGTATCTGGGAAGGGTGGTTGAGGAGCAGGGAAGTCTGAATGAAGAGGTCAAAGCTAGAATCAGAGGGGTTGCAGCCAACTGGCATAGAGTGTCAGGTGTAGTCTATGACAGAAGAATTCCAAAGAAGCTGAAAAGTAAGGTGTACAAGGCAGTGGTGCAACCAGTACTACTGTATGGTACAGAAACCTGAGCAGTAAAAGCAGAGCAGTTGAAGAAGCTTGAGGTGATGGAAATGAAGTGCCTGAGAAGGGTGGTAGGATGCACACTGTGGGACAGACGAAGAAATAAGGACATAACAGCAGAAGCCAAAGTATCTCCAATTGCAGACAAGATCAAAGAGAACAGATTATGGTGGTCTAGACATGTGCATAAAAGCAGAAGACAATCTGGTGAGGAAGATTTGGGGCAGACAGGGAGAAGGTAAGAGGAAGTGAGGATGTTTAGCAAAGAAGTGGATGGATTGTGTGAAAGATCTGCGACAGTCAGGCATGAGTGTTCAAGAAGGCAGGAGTGTGGCACTGAATCAAGAGAGCTGGCAACAGTTAACATGGTACCCTGACCCATTTAGGAAAAATGGGAAAAAAGGGGGCTGATGATGATGATGATGATGATATTTATATACCATGGCATGACTCTGTTGTTTTTGTGGATGGCAACTGCACATTGCATAGAGATTCTGGAAAGGCTTGGAAAGAGAGAAGGACTGCCCTTCTCTTTAAAATATTTATGTGTGACCAGGCCTTTGAGTATGACCATATGCCTTGGAGAGTCTGCCTCTTATAATGCCCACTACCCTGACTTAAAGAGGTGTTAAGTATTATAATGGTGACCACAGTTACTTTTAGGTTCCACTGAAGAATCCTTATGTGAAATCATGCAAAGATTACCATGTGGATGGAAGCCAGAATCATAGGTTCATAGGTAGGTACTAGGCAATTGCCCCTAGGGCCTGTGTAAGCCTAGCCAACAAGGTTCCCTGAATTTTGCCACCTATAAAAGTTATTTTCCTGTGCCCCTGTTGAGCAGAGCCACAGAAATGATCCCTGGGGTGAATTTCCTATTTCCCATCCACTCATCAAGATTTTTCTTGAAGAGTGCTAATGAGGAACTCTGTTTGACATGGATGGGTAGCTTGTTCCAGAGTATGGGAAGTCTCTGGGACAGGAATCTATCTCTCCAGCATGTTCTGTTTATTGTGGTGACAAGGTTTAGATCCCTAGAGAGTATAGCTCAGATGGATTGGGATTTCTTTAGGTGTAGCATGTCCAACAGCTCTGGTTTTGACATAGCTGTGTATGTTAGGCAGAGATCACCTCAAAGTAGGCGATATGCTACAGAGTAAAGCTGGAGTTTTTTGAGATGGTCATTGTAGAGCATCTGTTTGAGTCTGGTAATCCTCTTTGTGAGGCACTTCTGCGACCTTTCCAGCTGTTGCAGATGTCTTGTGAGGTACATTCCAAAAGGGGCATTGTACTCTATAATGGGTCTAATGAGGGCTGAGTAGAGGGGAACAATGACCTCTTTTTTCCTGGATGAGAACCCTTTTGTGATGAGTTGTGCCACATAGAAGGATTTCCTGACTACTGTGGCGATGTGATTATCAAAGGAGAGACCACTGTCCACCTCAGTCCCAAGGTCTCTTATCACACATTTGGTATTAAGTAGACTGCCACCTATGTGGTAGTTCATGGGTACAGAGTTTTTACCATAGGGGATGACAATGCACTTTTTGGCTTTGAGCTTGATGCCATGACTCTGACACCAGGCATCTGTCTCAGTGAGGCCCTTCTGTAAGATGTCCATGTCATTTGTGGACTCAGCTATGGCACCTAATTTGCAGTCATCTGTGAACTTCGTTATCCAGAGACCTTCTGTGTTAGCCTGTACTTCAGAGAAGTAGATACCAAACAGGAGATGACCCAGGACTGAACCCTGCGGTACTCCACTTGTCACTGGTTTGAAGTCAGATTTTAAGTCTGCAACTTTCACAGTGTGGGTTCTGTTAGTGAGCCAGTTGGCAACCCATCTTGTAATGTAGGGTTTTATATCCAGTTTAGTGAGTTTATCTATAATTCCAGAATGCAGGATGGTGTCAAAAGCCTTGGCAAGATCAAGATAGGCTGTGTGAACCACCTTACCCTCGTCTACGGCTTTGGTGACTGCTTCAAAGAAGTCAGTCAAGTTCAGGAGGCATGATCTGCCTTTCGGAAACCTGAGCTTGGTGGGGTCCAGAGTTTAAAGGTTACCAATTTCTTTGTTTATGAGTTCTGTGATGATACGTTCCATGGCCTTGCAGACCAGGCTCATCAGACTAATAGGGTGATAGTTCCTGGGATACGTGGTGGCTCCCCCTTTGTAGAGTGGGGTACAAGAGCTGTTTTCCTCTAAGCAAATGAGGAAGATAAGTACAAAAACTGTTTTCCTCTAGGTAATGAGGAAGGTTGAGTGCTGTAGTAATTTGTAGTTTATTTAGTGCTTACAACAAGTTCTGAACCAGTGCTGAGCATGAAGAAGCAAATTCAAGTGCTAAAACTAAGAATCTGGCTAGTTCTAAGGGAAAATCTGAAGAGCAGATGTTATGGCACCGGGAATAGTATAACCCTAGCTAAGCAGCACTGCATGATACGCAAACTCATGCAAACCCACGCAAACATGGGTTTTTAACTCAGAAAGTTGAAAGGGATAGAAATCGGCCCAAAACAGCCAATAAGGTAATTTCAGTTTAATGCTCTGAGACAAACTAAGGGTGTGCTAGACTGTGAATGCACGATTGTATCAACCAGGGACTGTGGTGGAAAAGTCCATTCCATGGTCAAGCTGGCTTTGTAAAGTATTGTACCTAGAGTGCATCATATAAAGAAGAGCAGCTGCAAGGCCTATAGCTGAGACTTTGCAACATTTAGCATAATGCTCATGGAATGCAAAACACTGATTAGTGATTCCTAACTGGCAGTAAAAACGGAGCAGTGATGAGTTAATTGTTGAATTATGGGTATACATTCACACCTGGTTCACTGCAACCACGCACATGCATTTGGTGAAAATCCCGAGAGCTGAAGTGAGGCCAAATGAAGCAGTACTGAATTGGTAATGACTGGTCCCCCACCTAGAAATAAAGATACCTGCTGGCCTCCCTAGCAAACTTTTTGTATACATTGGCATCTTAGAGGCCAAAATAGCAATCTATTCTTCTTCTGACAGACATAAAGGATGGCTTGCATTACGAATATTTAAAATGTCTTTGTGATTGCACTGATTTAGGCAGCTTAGGTTGAGAATGAGTATGACATCCTTTGTTTTCCTTCATACAAAGAATAACCTGGTCCAATAATCTAGCTGCACCTGGTCTTGTGGGACATTCTGGGTGACTCATTTTTGAAGAAGGCTCACAATCTCTCACTTATTGCTGCTGGGTTTTGATGGGACTGGATGGCTTGCAAAGGTAGAAAGTGGTGTTGGGGACAAGTCTCCAATAAAACTGTGCTTCACCTGGGTAATATAGTTCTTATTCTTATGCACTTATCCTATATGATGACCATACACTTCTTCAAGTGAAGGGATTGAGGTTGCCTTTAAGTAAGGATGACCGAGCAAGGCCTCATGAGTTACACTGATGCCACCCCAATAAAGGACAATGACCTCCTTGCTTATGTGAATTTCCTCTTACTCTGGGCTGGCGACCATTCAGGAAGTTCCTACCAAACCTTTGGCTCCTTCTAGATGCTTGTTTCTGAAGCTGTTGACCATGCTAAAACCAAAGTTGACCTGGCCTTCACTGTATATGTTGAAAGGTAATTTGTGGTGTCTGAAACTTCTTTTCAAAACCATGTAAAATGTTACCTTCTTTTTCCATGTTCTCCAGGTGGTTATGAAAATCAGGTGAAACAAGTGTGGACCCAACAAAGGGCAAGATGACAAAAGTAGCTTTGGTGACTTTGGAATATTTGTTTAACTAGAGCCAGGTGTGGTGGCAGAGAGTAATAAAAGTGCTTGTGTCCCTGGCCGAAGTCTCATCTGAGTCAAAAGCAAGTATCCTAATGACGTTTGAAACAATCTGGTTATTGACCTCCCTCTCCTGCTTGATGAGCTGAGCAGAATTGACTGAAGTTTAATTTAGATACAATATTTTTAAAGACTGAAGCTTTTTATATGAAACTAACATTTATCATGCCAAATATGAAGTGTGTTTACAAGTCTGAATAAATTAATATTAAAGTAATTTTAGCCATGCTGCTGGCACGAAAACTGAGTTGTTAAGCCACACTTTTTTAGCTTGTTTCCATGTCCACCACCAGTCACCCACATTTAAAGTTTGTATAGCAGAAAACCTGTAGCTCACTGCAGTGATATTAAGAGCACTGACGCATGTTTTGATGACAATTTTACTTTCCTTTAGGCCATGTGTTTCTCACTCTTCTGCTTTCACAGAAACTGTCATGACAAAGTTAGCTGTGGTGATGGTCTAAAAAGTGGAAGAATAATATTAGCAAGTGTGGTAAAAACAACAGTAGGTCCAGACAGTTTGATGATGCTTTTGAAACCTAACTCATCCTTCCTCTTGCCTGTTGAACTTCCTTTACTGCACTGCCTCAAGACAGTTTTAGCCATATTTGTTCTACCAGTGTGCTTGAATCTCCTGTTCTTAGTGTTCTGCTGTTGACTAAATACTTCCTCATATCCATAAAAGCAGATTTTCTATTATCTGTCGATCATAGCCTCTAGGCAATTAATTATTTTTCAGGGACAATATACCTTCTTTACTGTGTTGATTCTTATAACAAATGTGACAGACATCTTTACAACTTCTCTGGAGTCTGTGCTCAACTGATTACATATTCTGTGCCTGAGGATATTTTGCACAAGTTTTTGTTCGTGTGATGAAGAGTATTATTATTATTCCTTGCATTATCTCCCACCTGCCTTATCTTTAAGGATTGAGATTGGAGCTCGCTGTGCAGACTGGTGATAATGATGCAAGACAGAAAGACTCATCATGCAATGTTATGGGTGAGATTAAAAGTTTCCTGCACTGAGCCACTCCACACAGGTGTGAAGCAGTTTAAGCACATGGAAATTGCCATAGCATATTCTTTAACACCTCAAAGGAGAAGACAAGCATATAAGTAACATATAAGAAATTGTGTGATGCAGACAAGCAGAACACCGTCTGGGAGCCGAAGAGTAGGGCAGTTCCGGCAGAGATCGATACTTAAGCACATACTATGAGGAACATGAGGCTGAATGCATACCAGATGATACATGCCTAGACTATGTCAGATACAAGGTACCTTCAGAAACAGCATGGCAATAACATGCATGGACCTACTGGTGTAACTATAGCTGCATGGTAGGCATGTAAAGGACTATATTGTTTAAAGCAGCAGGAGTCTGCTAAAGGCTTGTGAAAAGCAATCATTTTAAGCAGTGTGCTATAGTCATCCTTTTTTTTCAAGAACTGCCGACGGTTTTGTTTTTTGATCTCACTCCCTCATGAATACTTTCATATTTTTCCTGTCCCCCACCCATTCTGGTAATCTATGCCAGACCTCCAAAAGCCTCTCCAAGAACAAGTGCATTGATTGAGTAGTTGGTCTTTACAATCTACTGCCTGTGTCCTTTCTTCTCCCAATCCTTCCTGTTCATGATCACCTTTCACACCCCTTTAAATGATCATGTCATAAACATCAAGCTCCCCATCTCATGTGGTATCAGGTGAGAAGAGCGTTAGCTCCCTTTGGCTCTGGTAATATCCTTTTCCATATATGTAATACACCCTTCTAATAGTTTTTCTCTGTACTCTCAGAAGTCTGATATCCCACTCCTTTTATAGTGTGCAGTGCTTTACATAGTGGTCAAACATTGTTTTGACCAGGGCTTGTTATAGAGGGAACATTACCTCTTTGGTTGTAGAAACTACCCCCCTGAAGATACTACTTCAGCAATTTGCTGGTATCTACTTTTGCCCTATTACCTTGATCCAGGTGATCTGCTCCAGGTGTGATATACACTCCCAGATCCTGGCTGCTGTCATTTGTACTCTCCCAGTTGATACTTCCCACCTGGTTCTTTGTAGTCCAGAGATAGTACTTTGCATTTGTCTGCAGTGATTGTTAACTGACATATTTCATTGCACTTGGGCACCATTTTTAAATCCCTCCTTAGGCTCTTCCTCCTCATTGTTCACCTAATCCTCCTAATCATGTATCATCACCGAAAAGTATAATCCTGTTTTCTATTTTGCAGCAAATTTGGCTAGAAAATACTAGATTAAGGATTGACCCTTGCAGTTCTCAGGTAGTTACTCTGCTTATTCCTGACTTTGCCCTTCAGAGCCATAGCTGGCTAATCTAGTGCCCAGTGCCTGTCTCAGATATAGCCCCCCACCACCATCTCAATGCAGTTTAACACACATGAAGTGCTGAAGTGACTTTCTGTACCGACATTCAGAAAAACCAATACGGTAAAAAAAATGCAGGAACTACACTTTTCTATTGGACCTCCCCCCAACTCTTTGCACCCAGGGCAGCTACCCCTTTACCCTGCTCTTGCTATGCCTCTGTTGGCCTTATCAGTAGAGCTGTCTATGTCCTGCCATTGAACCATGCAACAATTTAGTTCATTAACTGTGCTCCCAGCTTCAGTGCACTGTTTTCCTAAGAGCCTCATGTATAGGACTGAGTCAAAGGCTAATATTCAAAAAGTGCACATCTACTCATACTTTCTTGTCAAGTTCTCCTGTAAGGCATTCATAAAGTTGGATCAGGTTTGCCCTATAGCTCCTTCTGGCCATGTATCCACATTGGTTGTTGGTTTAAAAACTGTTACTATCTAGGAAACTTTCCCCACAAAATTCCTTCCATTAAATTCCCTGATACTGATGATAAGCTAACAGCATTAGTAAATACCTGGATCTTAATTACTCCCCCGACCCCTTTATACATGGGGATGCATTTGGTATCTTGCAGTTCTCAGGCTTTTCTGTAGATACCAGTGTTATACTGAAAGCTTTAATTGGACCATCCCTTGCATGTATTGGTGCCACTTGCTGGATTGGATCAACCATATCATCTTACTGTGGCCTTCTGGAAGCAGTAATGTTTACTAAACAGGTCCTAGATGTTCTACAAAATGAGCAGAGAGAGTGAAAGAGATCATATTAGTATGAAAGCTTTCTGCACAACACACATAATTCACCCAAGACTATCCTCAAACTAGGAAGATATGCTCCTTCAGAAAAGTGCAGACAACTGGGATACTACATTATGACAAATGAGCCTGAGCAAGCGGGTGCTTTACTGAATTAAAATCCAGATATGTATCTTAGCATTGAGAAAACATGTGACTTGATTGTAGATTTTGAGTTGTTTTACGAAGTGGAAATGTCTTAGCATTGAGAAAGCATGTGACTTGATTGTAGATTTTGAGTTGTTTTACGAAGTGGAAATGTCAGTTCTTGTGGGTGATTGCATGGAATGTTATCACATGGATGTAGATGAACAGGATCTACCTATAGTGCAGCTTGGAATTTCGTCAAATTCCTGGTTGGTAAGCAGTGTTAGTTTATATGATGATTCAGGCTTGTGGGTCATATATAGATGACTGTTTTATTCTATAGTTAGATTTATGCTCCATTCCACAGTGTATCATAGAGCTGTTGGCACAAGTCTGGCACACATATGTCATTCTGTTGCCAGTATAATGTGTAGCTAGACCCAACAGATTATCTCTTTTTTGTAAGGTGTGGCTGACATAATGGTTAAGGTATTTAACACATGGGTACAAGGTACAGAGGTTGATTTTGACCTCTGGTTATTTTCTAGCCTTGAAATAGCCTGCAGTCTGATAGCCTAGTATTTACCTATGACCCTATGAGATGCTTTTGATCCATTTTCAGAGTTATGATCTCCTGACTGCTGCTGAATCATTAATAGACAGGTTGATGTTGGTGGCACAGTCTTTGACTCATTCAAAATGGTGTACCCCCTGTTATACAGATGGCTTCATGCCTAACTTGTCTATCTGACGGTTATGCATTGTATTCTCCTGTATATCCCTCCTGGGATGCTAGGTGGCTTGGTATAGACACTGATTTGCCAGCTATTCTACCATTTGTCCTTAATGCCAGAAGATGCATAGTCTTCCATTACTGTGATTTTCAAGTTATTAAAGCTAATTTGTGCACTGCACTGTGCAGTTTTATTTTCTAAAATTAGTTATAGCCATGCTGTGTGAAATTGTGATGTTACTGCAGCTGTCTTTCCAAATGATATTTACCTGCTGCTTCCTGTGTAACATAGTTAGAATCCTGCATGGTACAGCAAGTTATGATCCTCTGACTCCTATAAGTGTTTCACTGGGACATGCTGCACTAGGACATGCTGCGCTGGGACATGCTGCACTAGGACATGCTGCACTGGGACATGCTGCACTAGGACATGCTGTGCTGAGACATGCTGCACTAGGACATGCTACGCTGGGACATGCTGCACTAGGACATGCTGCGCTGGGACATGCTGCACTAGGACATGCTGTGCTGAGACATGCTGCACTAGGACATGCTGCGCTGGGACATGCTGCACTAGGACATGCTGCACTGGGACATGCTGCACTAGGACATGCTGTGCTGGGACATGCTGCGCTGGGACATGCTGCACTAGGACATGCTGCACTGGGACATGCTGCACTAGGACATGCTGCGCTGGGACATGCTGCACTAGGACATGCTGCACTGGGACATGCTGCACTAGGACATGCTGGGCTGGGACATGCTGCACTAGGACATGCTGCGCTGGGACATGCTGCACTAGGACATGCTGCACTGGGACATGCTGCTGTCAGCATATTTTTATGGCAGCTCATTTTTGCATTACATATTTGGTGTACATCAGTAGGTCTGCATCTGTGTGTTGCCTTCCTCTGGACTTGCTGATACATAAGTTCTTCCCTAATGCAGCTGATAGAAATAGATTCATTGTCTACCAAGACTAGAGCCATAACTAGTGTGGAGGGAAAAGGCATGGCTGCACTGGCCACAAGCTGTTAAGGAGTGCAGTCAGTACTTACCAATGGGACGTGAATGCAGTACTGGCATTCATCTACGAGGCTGGGGGATGATGTGGCATTTTAAATTATTTCTGATACCACATACACATTTGCAATTTTGTACTTAGGAGCTCAGTAAAAGTAACTGTACTAAGGATCAGTTACAGAAACCTTTTTTTGGTTCTCAACTTTTGAGTTGAGGGGGTGCCAGTCTATGGAGCTGCCCAATGTGCAAAATGACCTTGCTATGACTCTGTCCAAGACATCTCTCCAGAGGTATCTGTAAGACAATTCTTTCTTTATTTATTTATTTTTGTGAAGAATATCTCTGCAGTGTATCCTGACATCTTTTCGGCCTTTTTGCAGCCTTGTTTTGTTGACAGGATTAGCCTAGTTATGATAACTATCAAATCCTTTTCTGACTTTATGGCACTAAATTTCTTACTTGCCACCCGCTGTCATGCTACTCTAATAATCACCACTTGACAGCTGGTAATACTAGATTTATTCATGACCTTCATGGTTTATCCACCAAGGCAACCCATTCACCTGCTCTGACTTTTTTAATGAATTCTCAAACCTCTCACAACTTATTTACCTCTATTGCTAATGCCAATAACCCTCCTTCATCCATCCATCCTACATGCCATTGCTCCACTTCGAGCCTAATAAACTCAAATAAATGCATCATTTTCACAATCTATACCCTTGTTTGTGAAATACTATAAAGACTATATTATAACAAAGCTGTAGCTAAGGACTTTGCCACTCTGGGCAGCATGCATATTTGGTGCCTCTAGCCAAATGTTAAAAAACTTTGGCAACATAAAAGCTGTCATCTCAGAGACTGTAATTGCAACCACTTATAGACAGCTGGTAAACTATCTTAACTGTTCTGTTTTTAAAGGTAGTTTAACTACATCTATACATCTCAACCTCTTAGTGTAAGACCTCTGGGCAAAACCTAAAATTATGGGGGGACAAAGGCCCAAAAATAGGGGCAGATTTAAAATATTGATCTTATAAACTTAGAATGTTGTTAGAATAGCATGATTTGTGTTGGCATGCATTTTCTGAAGGATATGGAATCTGAAGCTCAAATGTATGTTATTATTTACTGACTTCAATTTTCAGTAATTTGTCAGAAAACTGCAAATTTTATGAGTAACTGACCAAAAATATGAGACAAAAATCTGGACATTCTGCAAAAATATGGACATTTGAGAGGTATAACTACATCTTAAACACAGGACAGTTTGACAGGCAGTTAATGAAATGTTAATTAAGTGATAATAACTGCTTAATTGACAGCTTGCAAGCTATCTAACATCAAGTGCCTTTTACAAGTTGACACCTAGGGGAGGTGCCATGTTTACCCCACCCTTGCTATGACCAGCATAGCAGCTGAACATATTTATAGCCTGTGTATTTGCCAAAATAATATGCCCACTATTTGAAATTCCACTTTAGTAAAACATCTTCCCAGGCAAACAAAACCTAGCTCAGCATTTGATTTCCATGTCAGTTTAATACTGCCTAATCTAGGTACAATACTAGAGAAAATAAATTACACCTAACTTTTAGAATGACATCTAGGGGACTTCCTGTATGGCAGATAAGAGATATGCTGCTTTCTCTATATCTCCTGGCTGGGATATATATATATATAAATATATATATATATATATATATATATATATATATATATATATATATATATATTTTTTTTTTTTTTTTTTACTTATAAACTGGTAATATTCACTAAAACCATTTATCATTTAATACAAAAGTTACACATGACTTCTAAAAAACATAAAAAGAATAAAAAGGCAGATGTTGGGAACATGAAACAAGCTAAAATATCAGTGAATGCTAATGAACTTGCAGACTGCATGGAAGATAGGTGAGAAGTCATAAATAACCCATTATTCATTTCTACAGATGAATCTGCTAACCCTGGAGCAAAAATAGACTAGCTGTATGATGACATTTTTAAAATGTGTCACCCTGTTAGATTATATTTAGTCCAATAATAGTAAATTTCAGGGTATAGAGGAAACACTGAATAGACACTCAGATGAACTTACTTGCTGTCAGTAGATAAAAGAGATAAAGGAGAGAATGGCAGAGAAAAAACTGAAGACCTGACCCAAAAATTAAATGAGTTATTAGACAGAACTCATAGGGAAAACTTTAGATTCATGGCTATTCCAGAGGAATCAAAGGAGAAGGGACTGCAAGAAGTTTATGATTACCTGTCTGCATAAGTGGTTTGGGCTATCTAGGCAACAGATCAAAGACAAAGCTCACAGTGTCAACATACTATGGGATGGTAAGAGCCAGAAAATATCCACATCCTAAAGTCATAAAACTAAAATCTTATCAATTGAAGGAGGAGATTCTTATGAAGCTCTAGATGAAAGGGACTTTTCACAAGGTTGAAGATAGCAGAATGTTTGTGGATCGTGATTATTCACCTCAGACACATGCTAGAAGAAATACAATTCAGCCATGCAGTTATGTAAAGAGATGATCCGAAAATTCAAGCTCTTGTATCCTGCTTATTTCAGAATATTTTACTCTTTGGGAATGAAACTCTAGTTCCAAAGACTGCAATACAAGATTTGCAAAAGAGAAAACAAAACCTTGAGGGAGATAATGAACAGGAAGAAATTAGTGCAGCACAGAAAACCAAGGATCTTGATAATGGTTCCTAGGTTCATAAGTTCCTAGGTAGGTACTAGGCTATCGGCCCAAGGGCCTACGTAAGCCTAGCCAACAAGGTTCCCTGGCTTACGGCACCCAAGAAAGTTATTTTCCTGTGCCACTGTCGAGCAGAGACACAGAAGTGATCCCTGGGGTGTATTTCCTATTTCCCATCCACTCATCAAGATTTTTCTTGAAGAGAGCTAATGAAGAACTTTGCTTGACATAGATGGGTAGCCTGTTCCAAAGTATGGGAAGTCTCTGGGACTTACAATGAAGAATCTCTACTTAACGTCTTAGGTCACAATCCCAAAATGCTCCCATACTTCAAATTCCTCAAACAAAACTTTACTGTAACAATCACTGCTTCTCAATGCTAACTTTAAAACTTTATCAGCCTCTACCATTCAATTTAAAATGTTAACCTTTTATTCAGACTTTTGTTCCTCTTTTAAAAATATCTGTTCAAAAGAAGGCCAATGCAGATGTTTCATGCCAGTCTCCATTACCTTATCATTCATGTTTTCCACCAAGGCAGCTCTCAAACTCTAGAATGCATAACGCGTTGTCATCTCACAGTAAGACGCTGTCCGGTTCGATTCTCAGCTAGAGTGTCTTCTACGTGGAGACATGCGTGAATGGGCGTACCTTCATTGAAGGTTGTGCGTCAGGGCTGGCAACTCGGCACGTAAAAATCAACTGCCAATCATGAGCGGACCGGAGTTCCGCTGTGGCGACCCCTAACAGGGAAAAGCCGAAAGACACAACAACATATAGCTATAAGGTAATAATTCTTTTGTATATGTTGTAAATTGCGTTAGCATAACACTTAACAGCTTTCTTCTTTGAATATTGTACTTCTACTCTGAATATTGTACTTTTAAATAGTTATTTTCTAAGACAAAGCATTTTATGTCACATTTTTTAATTGTATATCATGCTGTCTCACATGCATTATAACTAATTTTCTCTAAATGTATCTGTATTCATTTTTCAATACTGTACTTCAACAATATATGTTTTATTCCTTGGACTTGAAAATGGCCCAAATGGGCCACTGCACTACCAGACTAAGAGAAACAAAACAAAATAAAGATGAAGTTTGAATGGGCAAATGTCACTAAGAGTTAATAAATCTGTCATTACTCATAGTTAGAGCAATGCTTATTAGTATTTTGCAAGATATTTGTTTAAAAAAACTTATCTTACCTTTCATACCTAAATTAATTGCCTGCATGGACTACTTGGAATACTGATACCTTTCCAGTTATGTGAATGTATGTATATGCTGGGAAATGTTAATAGCACTCATGCTGTGGTGGTCTTTTAAAAGTTTCTTTGAAATTATTTCCTCTACAATGATAGCATGTCAGCTGCAATGGGGGATTAATCAGCAGCCATACTTGTTTCTTTTGCTCATAACCAGTGAGTGAAAGGTGTGTCTGAGCAGCATTTTCCCCTTGTTTATGTACATTTGTCTCAGACATTATTTCTACATCTTGGAATACAGATCATCTCCTATTACTTTGTCTAAGTAACTCATCATGTTACCCATTCACCTGTTGAAATGGAGGTCTTGATGTCCCACTATCACCTGTGTGTGGTAACAGTAATGTTAACTTGGGAGGTGTGGTGTTTGTTTTTCATATATATTAGGTGTAATGTAATCATAAGACAAGTAAATGAAGCCAATGTTTTCATTATATTTGCTCTCTCAGCTCTCTTTCTTGCTATCCTTTCTGTTACATATGTTTATTTTTTTAATTATTTTGTTTCTTTCCATTTATTTTACTGTTATATGCAGTAGCATCACAACTTGTACCCATCCATCTAGCAAGACCTGTCAGAGCCCCACATGTGTAGCTGCAGGGTATCAGCACCACCACCATCACCACCAGAAGCACCCAGTACATCTGGGCACCTGCCTTCTGGAGTCATCTTTACACCTCCTGCCCTACCTCGATCACCTACAACAGGTACCTCAGCACCAGATACTGAGACTGTTGTACCTTACGATAGCAGTGCCAGTGGAGATAACACCTTTGTCATCCATTAGCATCTGGGAGACATTGTAGGAGATTATTGACAGGAGGTTAGATGCCCAAATTAGTCAGAGGGCAATCCTCCTTCTGCAGTTCATTCTCCACTATTTGAAATGGTGTCCAGTGGTAAAAGTACCCAGGGTAGCACATAAACCCCCACTGTATTGCAGCTGCCAGAGACTGCAAGTGCAGTCTCTCCTCTGTCCTGTTTTTCCCTTCTCATTCGTATCCATGACCATCCCTTAGTTGTTCAGTCTTCTCCACAACATTGTTTTCAATCTTTTTGTCTGCTGTCTTTTTCACCATTGTGTTCCTCCTCTCTCATTATGTTACTACATTCACTGTCAGTCATGTATGTCTTCCTCTGCTATCTACCCTAACCCTCTTATCTTCCTCTTACATCCCTTCCTTTCTTCCCCAACTTACTTTTTCTTTATGTATGAAAAATGGACATCTGTTCAAAAAAAAAAAATGCCCTACTGTTCCTAACCAAATCCATACTGCTCATTCTTTTCATTCTTTAATTACTGCCCTTTTCTGTTGCCCTCTGTTTGCTTCCCCTTTTCACTTCTTTTCTGTACCCCCATTTACACTTTTTAATCTGGTCAGAAAAGATAAATACACCTCATACTGTGTGCATAGAGTCGAGAAGAGCACCACTGATGCCCCTGTACAACTGCCCAACACTGGGACTACTCATGGGATGGTAGAGAACTATTTTGCATATTCCATATCTGTAACTACTAAGTACAATCATCATGCACTATGTATATTGGCCTTAGATGGCACCGTTCATGCACTTGAGTTGAGCAGTGCTGCGTAGCATTTAGCACATACAGCACAGGGTACAGATGTCAGGGTTTGAGGAGTTCCCCTTGTGAAGTATTACAATGCCAACTATGCTTGTGGATTATTGAATAGATCCCAGTGGTGGTCTCCTGTGGAGTTATTGTTGACTGTCTTATTCTTTCAATCTGCAAGTATGTGACACCAAACTGCTGTGTGTTTCCCTGAAATCTTTTGTTGTGCTGCTACTATAGCTCAACCAGTAAATACGTGTTTTGTACAGTACACGTTAGGAGGTTGTGTGTTCATGCCCTGCATTGCTAAATTCTTTCATTGTGTAAATGTGTGATGCCAAACTGTTGTGTTTCTCCTGAAACCTTTTTGAATCTTTGCTGCTGTAGCTCAGCCTGTAAATGAAGTGCTTTGCATGCTGTAGTTTAAGAAGTTTGTGGGTTCAAGTCCCTTCAGGACTGTATGCTTTTTCTCTGATTCATTCTTTTATTCTGCAAAAGTGTGACACCAAACTGCTGTGTGTTCCCCCGAAGTCTCTTGTCATCCTGCTGTAGCTCAGCCTATGAATGAATTGCTTTTCACAATGCATGAGTGGAAAGTGATTTTTTCAAGCCTCTTAGGTGTTGTGTGTAGGCATGTCATTGTTACAGAAGGGTGCTTGTTTCCTGATATTTGCATTATAGCACAGATAATATGGTCGGACTCTATTGGTGTTGTATCTGCATTTGATCAATATATCGGTACTTTTCTCTGACCCACGCATTATGTGTTGTTTTACATTTGTCTTCAGTCATTTGGTTATTTGACATTTATATATGTGTGTGTGTGTGTGTGTGTGTGTGTGTGTGTGTGTGTGTGTGTGTGTGTGTGTGTGTAGTGCCCCTTCTCCATTGTTTTCCATATCCATGTTTGTTTTACCATTTCCTTTCACAGTCTTGTCTAGGTTATATGTTGCTTGTGTGACCCTAGTATCTACTCTACCCTTCTCAGTTTTATCGTAATTCCCTTGCTACCTTCTACAACGTATCTTCTCTGCATATATATATATATATATATATATATATATATATATATATATATATACACGTATCACTGGGTAATAACACAGATCAGAACACATGCCTCATGACCCTGTGAACTTGCCACATAGCTCTTTCTTTAGCTGCAAATGTGCATGTGAGATCACTCTGAGCACTGTCAAGGTTGGTGCTCAACAGACAGGCCTTACTGCTGCTCATACATTTCTGCTTCCATAACATGCTCCTACATAGTCTTTCCACAATCCCTGCTGTAGTCACAGACAGAACATTTAATGACCTGCTCATTGCACTATTTGCCTGACCACATTCATTGTTAATAAGTATCAGGCCTTGTTACATGCCCATAGTAAGCAGGGGTCGGCTGGCCACAGTGTTTCTGAATACCAGGGACTGTAACTGGCAATACTAAAATAGAAATGATAGGGACTATATATTAAGTGTGATGTTGCAGTACCTCAGTTTATTCCCCTTGCTTTAAAGTACAGTGACCTCAGGGCTAATATGCTCATTATAGTAAGGAGTGGTGTATGAGGTAGAGTCCAGGGGACTTGACTTCATGCAACAATGCTTTAAAAATTTAACAAGCTTTGTAATTCACTATTTTAGTGATGTAACTGTACTTTATTTTTTTTTCTTGCAGAACTCTGGTCTTGCACTAGTAAAAGGAATCCAGTAAGAACAATGCACACATACTCATATGAACACATCATGCCTATTTGTTTGAGGCTGATACTTTAAAGTTATTCTTTTATGGTCATATTATTTTTTTTCATTTGGACCAAATTAATCATCTAAGCTGCACTATATTTTCTTTAAAAGTTTGTACTTACATGGATAAGGCACGTATCCTGTCTGTGTACTATAAGAATTACTCCTCCAAATTACTCCTGAAGAACTTTAGTTTTGGTCTGCTGGTCTCCCTTCTTTCCTAATCATTCTATGTTTAGGGACTTATTCTTGTAACACTTCTGGTATAAAATGCTTTACAGATATCCCTTACATTTGGCTCCCAAGGGACATTTCAGCTACAAAGGAAGAGGGAATACAGACAGCTCAAAGGCTTTATCTGTTATTCATAAAAAACATAACACTATACAAGGATGAATGAACTGAACAAATGAGATGTTCTGAACAGAACAATATGGAGCAATGAACATTCAGACTCTGAGCTTATTTACTTGTGTTGATTGGTGGATTAAATGTACTTTGGGCCCTCGGCATTTTTCAAATCATGGCATTTTTTGAGAACCACTTATAAATTTGTATGCTCTTTGGACTCAACTTCCTTATTGTTTTAAAAGTTGACTTATCTACAAGGTTGATTTAAATTGTATTTACTGCTTAATAAAGCAAAATTTGTTTGTGTGTTTTACATTTATAATCTTGAATGTGTTCCAGCAAGAAGTGAAATAAAAAGGTAGCAAAATTTCTCACTTCAAAACACTTCAGTTATAAAAGACCACTCAAACTGCTGCCTGTCATTACAATCTACAAATGTCTATATTCATCAGCTATAAGCACTTTATTGACTGTGTCAGCCTAACATATCTGATTATGATAAAAATGGACTCAGTAATGTATTTAAACTTGCTTCACATAAATGCACACTAGTCCTGCAAAGCCAGACTAATGACTGTTCATCTTGGTCATCACAGCAGAGAGTCAGACATATTCATTCACAGACTGATGTTTAAGAAATCTCCCTGATTTTGAGCCTTTACCCCTAATTATATTTTAGCTTTGTTTCTGATTATTGAGAAAAGAAGTTGAGAGGTATGGCCATACAGCACCATATCTGGTTGCCTGTTTGAATCATTAAAAATTATCTCACACTGCTGATCTTTTTTCACTGCAACAATCCCTTCTCCTTTTAATATTTAATATTTGTGGGCTTTCTGCTCATTTCTGTCCCACCATTCATGGTTTAAAATAGCTGTAGCACCATACTCTCAAGCTGGCCAATGGCACCATGGGTCTATGGGCCCTAGATAGATGCCCAAATTCCTCCTATTATAGTCCTCCACTGATGGACAGATATGGTCAAGCTGAGCAAAGACAGGAAGAAGATTACAGAAGACTGTCAGACTTTGTTTCAGTACTTTGCTTCATTCTTCATGAAGAAAAACAAAAAAGACTCTGCCCTGGTGGAAGGAGATAAGCTGAGTGATGAGAAGAGTAGACATGCAGACAACAAGACAGAAATGGAAATGTTTTACAGTAAAACAGTAGTATTTCATTTCATAGTGGTGGTAGACCAATGAATTTATGTATTACCATCTATTCTCGACTGTGTGAGACCAGTTGAAAAAAAAATCACTTTTTTAAATGGAAAAGAAATATAATAATCCATACCATTATCCAGGTAATAATTTGGAGGACATGCTTATGAATTTCCAATACTTTATATTATAAAACGATGAAAACACACACAAATAGTAATACAAAGTCTTTATTACCCTAATGCATGCTATTTTATTGGACTTCCTTTTAAATCACAATGCCCTAAATCAGATGCTACTTTATATAGATAAATACAGAGAAAAGAAATAACAATTTCAGTTTATCTGGTTTTAATCTTGTTGCAGAATCATTCTCATTTCTGTACCCATAAACTGAAACAGTGGAAAACAGAACATGCCTGGATAGGCCATTAATGGTAGGCCTATTGGTACTTGGTCTTTCTGTAAAAAAGTACTCGGCATGTGTTTAACTGTCAGTTGTACTAGCATATAAAGTAACTTTTCCCCATCTAAGGACTAGAGAACTTATTCTTAAATAATTTCTAAGTTCATAAGTAGTTACTAGGCATGCAGTCTAGGAGACCATTGAGAAGTTTTGCCCAATTTTCCAATTGCTCTATAGTACTATCTGGTGAAGTAATTTGCCTTATTTGCTTACTGTGCTCAGGGTCACACAGTAAGCAAATAAAGGCTGTGGGAATCAAATCCTGGTCTACAGGAAGAAGTATGCCACCCCCTAATTTTCTTAACCCTCTGCACTAACTGCTACATAATGCTGATGTGCCATTATTGAAAAAAAAAAAAATATATATATATATATATATATATATATATATCTTTCTTGGAGAAACAGGAAACAAATACTGGACTGTACCTGCTCAGTTATTTACTGAAGCAACTAATCTGATTTTTATGTTATCTTATTTATAGGGAAAACAAATAACAGCAACTTATTTGAAAATATACTCTCTTAAAAAACATACTGCATTTGCACTAAAGCAGAACTATGAGACAGGCATGGCAGCAAAACAGACCTGTTGCTCCTGGGAATGGAATTATTAGAATTTTCAAAATAGACAACACAATATACCTGTTTGTGCTCTTTTCTATGAAAATTTAAGCAAAGGTGAAAAAAGTTAATTACATCTTTTTCAGTTATGGCTACTACTTGTTTCTTGATTTAGTAAGTGGAATCTGTATAAGGAAATGTCTGAAAACAGCTCATAGTACGACCTGATTTATACTAAAAATAATATGCTTATCAAATGATTTTGCCACATAAAAATATTACTCTCATGGAGCAGGTAGACAGGCAACTTACTGCTACGAGTCAAAAAAAAAAATCTTGAAGGAAAGATTGGTCACTTTCTTGGAGAACAATGATTTTCTAGTCAACAGCCAACATGGCTTCATGGCCAGAAGAATTTTCAGTCAAGCCTGAACCAGTTTTATGACTTTGCTACAAAAGATCTTAGTAGCTGCCAATGTGGCCTACCTGGTGTTTATCAATATTTCTGCCTTGGAAGCTCATCCATGATGGCTGTTAGGAAAACTGAAGAAATTTTGGCTGAGACTGAAACTGCGAAACAACATTTGTAGATATGAAAGATGGGACACAGCATTTTGATGAGAGGAAATATGCTAGGAATAAAGAAGGTGGGTCATTATTTAATCTAATTCCATTTACTGTGTTTGTGTCAGGTGTATGAGGGATAACAAACTGGACAAAACTCTCCACTGATTACACAAAATTAGGTGAGCTGTGCAAGCTGTGAAGATTAGTCCAAAAATGATTCGTAAAAATGGCATTTTGGCAGAAAGGTGTCAGCTGAGGTACAGTGTAAACAAATGCAACATAGTGCATTTGTATCAGCTACAGGGAGTAGAACTGCTGACAACAGACCTAGACTGGCCCACCTGAAGCAGAATAAAAGAGCAGTGGAAGCATAAATAGAATGATCCAAAATACAGACTATAATACCTCTCAACCTCCTAGTGCAAGAAATCTGGACAAAGCCTAAAATAATGGGGGGACATAAGTCCAAAATAGGGACAGATTTTAAATATTGCTGCTATAAACTTAGAAATTTGCTAGAATAACAGGATTTATGTTACCATGCATTTTCTAAAGGATATGAAATCTGAAACTCAAATGTATGACATAATTTAGTGACTTCAGTCCTCAGGGATATGCTGGAATACCACAAGTTTTATGTGGAACAGATCAAAAATATGAGGAAAAAATCTGTACATTCTGCTAAAATCTTGACAGTTGAGAGGTAGAAGCAAAGAGATATTACATGTGCACTATTGAGTCCTAGTTAGGCCATACCTGCATCTCTGGAGCGCATACAAGGACAGAGCGAGAGAGAGAGAGAGAGAGAGAGAGAGAGAGAGAGAGAGAGAGGAACATCATAAGAAGGAAGCATGTAACAAACCCAAGTATTATATTTGCTCTGAGGCTGTGAAACTTCAGTCAGTATACTAACTTTTTGCGGGTATGGCAGTACAATTAGGTAGAACTACTAGTAGATTCATTGCAGATATATAGATTCATAGATTCATAGATAAGTACTAGGCTAACTGCCCTTGCGAGCCATTTTAAGCCTAGCCAGTTATCCCCTGTGAGATTCAAACCCTGTACCTTGTGTTTGTAAGGCAAACACCTTAACCATTAGGCCATCCTCCCTATTAGATTAGCACTAGGCTAGTTGCCCTTGCGAGCCATTTTAAGCCTAGCCAATTATCCCTTGTGAGACTCAAACCCTGCACCTTGTGTTTGTAAGGCAAACACCTTAACCATTAGGCCACCCTCCCAACCAGTGATTTTCATTCGTTTTGCCCCACATTTCCACTTGCTATTTTATAAATCTACCTTAAGGGCCATAATAGTGATAGTTTTCTTCTAGCTATGGCAACGATGTTAAAAAAGTGAATGCAAAATTATGTTTCCAGATGGATAGAAAAGAAAATTAATTGACAAATGGCAGCTTCACATTCACACCGCAATGTGAAACATGGTTGTATTGTAAGTTTCATATAAAACAATTAGTTAACTCTAACAACAACACAGTACTCCTAACAGAGTAAACGCCTCACCACGCAAGATAAAGAAAATAAAAAGTCCAACAAAATATTGCTCACAGGGATTTTAATTGTGGGACATTTGTTGTACAAACTAATAGTATAAAAGAAGTGTTATGTTATGTGAACATAAGGTAAGTCCTACAATAAGAAAAACAACAAAAGGGTCAACAAATAGCCCCTTTATTAACAAATTTGTGCATTGGCAATCTGCTTCCTTGTAAGGAAGTACCAAACACAAAACTAATTCATGCATTTTAAAGCCATTATAAAACCCTTATTAATACTAATAAAATGCAATTGCAATTATAGATGTAAAAATATGGCACAACAATGAGGCAAGCTGTTTGCAATATCTTATGCAAATTTGCCATCAGATATTTTTGAACCAATATATGCATAATATATTATTTTCTAAATAATATTTTATATTTATGTAATAGTGATGATTCATTTGTATTTAAAGATAATGCTGATTAATTAGTTGACTTTTAAGTAGTTTGATAATAGATTTGGTATCAAATTTTCTTTTTCATTGAATGAAAAAGTATTGATATTTTTTGATATTACATTACAGGATATATCATTTAAAGCACTAATCTCTAAGTTATACAGAAATCAATCAAATGAAGAGACATTTTATAAGCTAATAATTAGCATCTTAGGTCCTTCATTTATACATTACCATCTGGGGAATTTTTGAGAGTCAAATAGATTATAATCAATGGAAATGTTTTTTTCTTGGAGAAAGATGAATATTTAATATAGCTTCTGTAAAGAGATTATGCAGTAGAAGACACGAGAAAAGCATACTGATGGATCTGTAAGAGAAATAAATATTAATTGATTCATACTACTAGTACTTTTAGAACTAAATATGATGAGAATGATAGCAATAACAGGGTCAAGAGTTTAGACAAATCATATTTGCTTATGCAGTGTAACATCTATTTGAAATAATTATTAGGAGCTATTAAACCAGTGTTTGTGATTTTTCAAGGTATAAAAGTTAGGGAACTCATATCTAACATACGTGTAGTGCATGCAGCAATGTGATTATGCCCTGATGTTCAAAAAAATACCAGTCAGTTAAGTTCTTCTTTAGGGCAAGACCCAATCTTAAAACTCCTGCAAACGACAGCAGCAGGAACATAAAACAGATTTCTTTTTGTCTGCTCTCCCTGCTCATAATGTGTCCATGACTTTTTCTAACATAACATAATCTCTTACACTGTCTTTCTGACAGTGTCCCCTAAGTGCTTTTATTGCTTTGCTCTCTAATTGAATTTCTTGGTTATCTATATCTTGAACACATAAGTGACCCAACCATAATCCTCTATATTGCTTCTTATTCTAGGGAGTTAAATGTGGCAGAATATGTTCTTCATAATTACTTTATGCATCCACTAAATACTGAAAAAATACTCTTGGATGACTATTAGTAGAAATACTGTGGTTACTATAGTATATGCAATTAAATGACTGAAGGATTTATTACAGTTAATAATCAAAGAGTGAAACTATACTATTTCAATTATTATGAAATCACTAATGCTGTGTATGTTAAACGGTATCAATGTGGGAAATCTTATTTTGGTGAAACCAAGAAAAAATTTGCAATGAAAGAACATTGTAGGAATATTACAAATAAAGTTTTAATTACTCCCTTAGCACTTCATTTCTTAAAGTGCTATATGAAGAGTATGTTAATTTGAAGTTA
>NC_056744.1:779965915-780083415 GCF_019279795.1 Protopterus annectens
AACGATATGAAGCTTAAACCTCAAATGTCTGCCATTATTTAATGACTTCAGTTTCCAGTGGCTTGCCAGAAAACTACATTTTTTATGAGGAAAAGACCAAAACTACAAGGCAAAAATGTGGACAGTCTGCAAAGATCTGGGCAGTTTAGAGATATGACAGTCTGCTGACATTTTAGGAAGGATTGTGCAGAAATACAAGTAAATCAGATACTTTCTGTTTCTTTAGTTTTTCAGAATGTACCTGATTTTTCTTGTAGTTTGTTCTGTCCTCCACAGCATATGCAATAGAAAAGTCTGGCTGCTCAATGGTACTTCAGCAGCCAGACTGTTTTCTGTTGGTATATGGTCGATTTACAATGGGCATGCGAGTTGGGCTGTCCAATCAGTGTGCATATTTTTGAATACTTGAATACTAATGAGAAGTCATTATATAATTAAGTTATAATCCATGTCTGGATCATAGTACTGCATTTACCCATATGTAGTGTGGTTTGATCATAGGTTCATAGGTTCATAGGTAGGTACTAGGCTATCTGCCCGAGGGCATTTATAAGCCTAGCCAGAATGTGTCAGCTTTGGCAGTCCCTTTGATTAATTAACTGAGCCTCTTTCAAGAAGAGCCAATGAAGTGATCCCAGGGGTGTATTTTCTGTTACCCATCCACTTGTCAAGGCTTCTCTTGAAGAGTGTTATTGAGGGGCTCTGCCTAATGTAGTTAGGAATTTTGTTCCAAAGCATGGGGAGTCTCTGTGACAGGAATTTATCCTTCCAGCATGATCATGTCAGTGAAGCCTGAGTGATCAAACCAGTTATGGGTAAATCTAGCATTACTCACACTGGGGCGAATTATTACTATTTTCCAATGCAATTATTTAAAGGAAGAAATAACTTTTTTCAGCAACACCTTTTTGAGAAGAAACTTAAATCTTCTTCTACTTCTTCTGTTGTAAGTATGTGCTGACACTTGGCATGGTATATGTCTGAAATGCAGTTTTCATTTCTATTTTTATTATTGCTTTTCATGGTGTTTACAAACCAAAACAGCAGGTGCTTGCAGTTATTCTTGATTCTCAGACAACATGAAAATATCTTAGGTAACATCAGCAGTTTGGTCGCCATGACCTTTTAGAAACACACCTAAAAGAGCCGATTGTGATTTGCAATCTGCTTGGGGTTCAATTATTGATCCTCAGGCCTCACTAAAAGCAGCTTTGACAATGAGAGCAGCTGTTTCATACAGTAGCTGATCATGTGCTATTCCCTGAAGGACCTTTTTTAAACATTTGTAATTTTTTTCTGTCTGAATTTAGGGAAGGTGGAATTTCTCTGTTGTAAGCTGTGGCATTTTGTTTTTACCATCTACTACTGGCTAGACTTTTTCCTCTGGGTAATGCTGGATTTACACCAAGCACATTGATTGCTATGACCAATCAGAGTGCACATTTTTGCATATTAGCAAGGTTTCATTGCATAATTCTTTATTATATAGGCATGATAGCAATGCATATTGTTATTATGTTCTTAGCTAGAATTTTGCTGATATTTCTTATTCTGTTTCTTTTTTTATTAATTTAAAATTGTCTCCAGTTTATATGTGTGAGATGAAAGAATCAGCCTTTTTAATGTTTATGTTTGTAGTTATTGTAGTTGTTGCAGTTTCTGCTGAAGCATGGATATAGCTGTTTGCATACATTTGGAACTCTTTCTCCATTATCTGATATCATTACTGCTTGTGGACCTTTAAGGTTTGTTTAATATATTAGTAATAGAATGCATATTTTCATTATCTAAAAACAAAACTATGTCAGTACCATGACCTTTGACCTGGATGGGCAGGTCCATCCTCATTAAAATGTTACTTATGACATACGTCTTTAGTCATCACATCATCATAGCCTATTAGGTCCTCCTCTTTTACCCAGAATCCTATACATACTTCCTTTCTCTCCAGATCTTTGTTATGCCAAGCTATGGTGGATCAAAAACAATATAAACAATTATTAGGAATTCTCCAGGCCATGTCTGCAATGAGGCAGAGGAAATAAGGTTGGGTATATTGATGATGATGACCTTTGATCATCCAGCTAGGAAGCTGTAACAAGTACATCATTTTCACATCTGGTATGAGGAGGCCCATCCTCATCAACAACAGGACAGAGTTCCAATCTTATTATCTCGGGCCATTCCCTTCATTGGAATATACCCCTAATAATTGTGGCCCTGTAGGAAGATTAAGATCTAGAGATTATTTCCAGCTTTCAGTATTTCTGTATTCAGCAAAGCCCATGTAGCTGCTGGACAAATATCATCTAACTATGCTACTTGTCATACAGTTGGTGAACTGTCTAGATAAGGCAATTTTTGAAACTTTATACAGCCAGATATCTTATTCATAACAGAGTTAGTTTTTCATGATTGTTTTGGAGCTATGTAGATTAAAATATGCGTTGTCAGTTTATGTCCATACAGTGCAACAAGTATTCTGCTCTGTTAGAGTAATTAAGAAAGATACAGGGAAAATAATGAACTGATGCCCATCTTCATTACATATAATCCTGACTATTACATTACACATGCAGCCTGAGGTGGAATAGTGGCTTGGGTCCTGGAATAGTCAGGCAGGGGAGGTTCAAAGTGAGAAGCTTATGCAAGCTTACCCATCCTGGGAAGGATGACAGTGGTGATCCCTGTGAGCTAAACTTCTCCCATGCAAATTGAAGCTTTCATGACACCAAGGCCATAGAAACAAGGGAATAGTGGGTTTAAAATCCCAGACCAGCAGTGGTAGCTCTCATTATGCATGTGTGTGAGGTGAGAACATGTACAGTTTAGGAGAGAGGGAACAGGATGCCTCTGTGGTGACATAGGTGATCTCTCATCAGTCAACAAGAGCAGGATTATGTCCACATATCCACATATGCTATCATTTCCAGAATGCTGGCAACGGCCAAATCACTACAATGGCTGTCTGTATGATGGCCCTTCAGGTCTGCTGCCATTCTTACTAGGAAATATCCAGGATAGAGGAATGACTGGGTTGGGGTGATAAAGTGGGAACCTTGGCGGATGGCAAGCATGATAACAAAAATGACATAAAACTTCAGAAAACAAATTCACTGGTTAGCTTCCCTCAGTAGCTATCTTTGTCATAAAGGGTAGGTTAGTTCACAAAGGCACTCTAAACTTTAAGAAGAGTAATTATAGACAAATGACCCATAAGGCTTGCAAATCAGAAACTTCTCTAGTAGAACTAACGGCCACTAGGAAAATAGTTCTATATTTTACATATTTCAACTGTCATAGGTGCTGGTTCAAAAGGAAGAAAAGCCAATTTATCTTCTATTTGCCATTTATTTCTCAGACCTTCAGACCTTAACTCCTGGCCTATACCTAATTAGGTTTGCAGACAACTGTAAATTAGGTGTTGTTATTCAATCTTTGACTCACAAATGCTGTAAAACAGGTTAGACCATGTTCACAATTGGAGCAAGGGCAATGGTATTAAGGTAAATGTAAAAAAATGTTGCATAGTTCATTTTGTTAAACAAAACAGTTTCAATTATAATATGGGTGAGGCACCCCTGAAATCAGACATTGTTGTAAGGGATTTAGATACTCTTGCTGATAATTCCTTATCATTTGACTAACGTCTCTACAGCAATTTGGAAAGCATCTCCACTAGATCCAAACAGGACTTAATTTCCCTTTACTCATATCTTATTAGACCCATTATTGAATACAATGCACCTTTTGGCATGTATTTGTCTAAACATATCACACAGCTTGAGAGACCCCAGAGATTCCTAACTAAAAACAGCAATAGCCTCAGACTGCAAGCAGAGCCGGATCAGTGTCAAATGAGGCCCTAGCAAGGTAATGGATCTACCCCTCCCCCAGCCCCAATATGGCAGCAGCTCCCCCCACCTCCCACATTTATCCCAGTGCCCCAGTACTTGGCTATTTCACCCTAGATACCATAAACACTATTCAAACCCGTCAGTGTGCATAATATTTTCTTCTGTACTTCTACAATGATTAAAGATATTTGGATTTAATTTAAAACTTTTTTTTTCACATTTTATAGTACAAAGCCTGATAGAGATTTGCTAAACAAAACAAAACAATGCAGTCTCACAATTAAAACAAACTTAGCATGAAAAGTAAACTTCTCTGCCCTTGAAACAAACATTCATTGAAACAGCATTGAAAGCCAGATTTAAAAAAAATGCATCTGACCAGTGGTGGATTAAGTTTACCTGTGAGCTGTTTTCAAATCATAGGTCCCTTGCACACATTATTAGCACCATGCATACATGCATATGTTATTTGATTCACCTTCCTAATTGTATTAAATTATATTCTTTGTATAATACAGCGCCACTTGTTAGAGTGTGCTTTAAATTTGCAGTTTTGAATATTTTTCCAGTAAGCAATGAAACAAAACATATGAATTGATGATGACCAAACTATCTATTTCAGAACATTTCAACCAAAAAAGACCACTCAAACATCTGTTATTACAGTTCTCCAATATCAGTGAATATGCACAATCTCTGCAGAAGTAAAAGTAATCTGAATAATTCCACATTAAAAAAAAAATCTGTAACTTCCAAAGAGGTTACTGTTGGCAAATAACTTTACATTTTGTGTTTTGACTGCAAATTCAGTGCCTGCTGCCCTTGAAGAATTAAATTGCCTATGTTACATTAAAAGCAAATTACATAAAAAAAAATAAACTGGTAAGCTGGTAATATTTCAATAGGGAATGGCTAGAAAACCGACAACAGGTTCATAGCTGCTAGGCATTTCATCTAAAGGATGACACACTCAGAGTACAACACACCCTTATCTTCCCTTAAAGTACACCAAAGTATCAGCAATACATCTACATGGTGTGGGAGTCAAGCCTACAGCCTTCTGCCCCACAGACGAGTATGCTACCTGTTGTGCTACTAACACTGTTTTCAAATCCTCTAGCACAAACGCTGACAGCCATTTGCTAAACAAAACTGTTGCACATTGAAAACAGACTTAGCATTAGCAACAGTAAACGTCTCTTCCCTCAAAACTCTCATCCTTGAAAATGCACCCCAATGAAGGTAGTTAGTGTACAGGATTAAGACTCCTGTCTCTTGTAAATAAGGTAAAGAGTTTGAGCTTAAGCAAGTTAATTAATCAACCTGCCATCCCTGAGCAAGTTAATTAACCAACTTGACATGCCTAACTAGGGTATTTTATACCTCTACCCACACACACCCCTACCTACCTCTTGGAAGTCAGTCCATGGCAGTCCCCCCAGCCAGCGCGCTCAAGGCAACTTGCCTAGGTTGCCTAGTACTGGATCCGGTTCCGACCACCAGCCCTTTCTCTATTCTCAGTCTCTTACAGACTCTTCCATGGAGATCTATACCTAGCATTTCGAGTTTTTTGAGCCATGAAAGATCCAACCCTATTTGACCTCATATTCCTTTGCAAAACTAATGGTACATGAAATTCTCAGTTAAAAGAACTAAAGCTTCATCAACAGGTATGTAATGCATGTTGCCATGATAGATTCATACCTGAATGTATTCCTCAGCTCAGGAACAAACTTTTACTACTTATCAAGCTAGGTAAACCTAGATAACTGGATGGGCAACCTTAAATTCTCTTGTAGTCTGTCTTGTCTTTCCCTCCTCATGGCTAGGGCAAACTTTTGAATAGAGCTTTTTGGCTAGGCTTGTAGTGGTCTGCAAAATGATTGCCTAGTACTTATGCATGAACCTATAAAGCAAAACACAAAATCTATGAAGGGACACGATCCTTTACAGATGGACAGATAAGAAAGGTGCTTCTGAGAAATGTTTGCAAACTTTCAGTGATGCTGGTGACTAACAGTAGATGTGGGGGAGCATGCACACATGGATAAAGGAGCATAGGTGGTCATTGTGGTGACACAAGTGCATATGTCACCACTAGAGGTGAGTTCACACCATAAAACAGAAAAAAGCCCTCACAGCAAGATGCTGGTAGACTTCTCAACTATGCTTATTTTGTAGTAACATTTCTATTTTTAGATTTGATTTATCTCTTTTCATGATGTACCTATTTTTAGAGCTATGCACCTGTTCTCAAGCTTGATTTATCCTTTCACATGATTTTCTCAATTTTGTCACACATTACCCATGCTTATAAAGTTGTCTGGTACATGAGAAACAAGAGTATATAACCAGTACACAGGTGGCACCCGTAATTTAAAGAAAGAAGAGTCATATTTTACAGCTTCCTTTGCATGTGTGTGTGTGTGTGTGTGTGTGTGTGTGTGTGTGTGTGTGTGTGTGTGTGTGTGTGTGTGTGTGTGTGTGTGTGTGTGTCTGTGTGTGTGTGTGTGTGTGTGTGTGTGTGTGTGTGTGTGTGTGTGTGTGTGTGTGTGTGTGTGTGTGTGCATATGGATCTTCTTTGTTTGTTTGAAAATACGTTACATCGAACAAACAAAGTAGATGCCCACTTCAGCGAAAGTGCATTTCAACAAAAGTGCACTTTCGCTGAAGCCTAGTCACCAGATCGGCTGACTAAAAAAAAAAAAACACAGAAAACTCCAAGATCGCACTACAGTGAGGAAAAGGGAATATTCCCATTTTGCGTTGTATTGTGATCTCCGTACATCATTTTTAAAGTTTTGGTACTTCGAACAACTGGGCTCGACCAAGTGGGTTTCGAAATACTGAAACTTCGTACAAACAAAGTAAACCCATATACATACATACACACACACACACACACACACACACACACACACACACACACACACACACACACACACACACACACACACACACACACATATAAGGCATAGGAGTATTTTATTTAAACAGTTAAATTTGCTTGGGATCTGTAACCAGAACAGTACTATACTAAAGTGTAAGTATTTTGTGATGTTTCTTTGATTTGACTGCATCAGTTGGAGTCTTAGTAATGGGGATGATACAATGACAGGACTCCTGCATTAGTAGGTATGATTTTGTTGGGACTGTAAATTACCAATGCCATAAGATTTAGCACATGAAGGTCTTAGTAAAGAGGCTGTTCAAAATGCATTACCATTTTCTTGGGAGTTACACTAGCAAAAACATTTTAAATTGTACATAGGGCAAGATATTTCTGACATTTGCTGAGACTGGTTTCCATAGTTTAGCAATGTGTACAGCTTATAGACAGTCACCATTATCATTTTTAGATTTTTTAATGAACAATAGGTATTGGTGTAGGGACTACAGTGTTCATAGGGGTGTGTATTAGTTTAGTAACTGGCTGATGGCAGGCCATTTGTCTTAGGTATAGAGGATGTTGTGGATAGTCTTAATATGAGAATAGGCTAGCTGATCAGATAGCTCCTGCTAGTTAAATGAGCATAATGCCACACAGTAATGTGTTCAGTTAATGGGACTACTTGCAAACTTTGTAATTTTATTACGTTTTCTTCATATTAGCTAGCTGAGAGGGTTATAGGTTAGTGAAAATTGATGAAGATATAGGAAACAGGGGAGCAGATAGGTCTAAGCTATAGTGTTACATGTATATTCTGGTAGGAAAGGTTTCATGTTGGAAAGAACTCCTAGTTTATGGTTAGTTTTCTCAACTGCATGTTAGATGTGATGATTAAATCTTAATCTGTGGTCTGTCATTACTCCCAGTAGTGTTTAATTGTGGACCATCATAAGAACCATAGGAACTGTAGGAAGCTCAAGACCACTAAGGTTTGTGACCATTGCACCTTGTCAGTTCCCACCCTAGATTGCACCTCCTCTCCCAAGTGGCTAGATCATTCCAGACTAGGGTGCATTTACAAATACTCCTCCAATTATCCATGCCTGCTTTGCAGGAAGATGGGGTATCACACTGCTTTATCTGCAGTGGGAACCTAGTACAGAGGTTAAGGAAATGCTGAGTAATGAATCTGTCTTTCTACCTTGATTTAATCATGTACCGAAGATGGTGTGCATCCCTTGTTCAGGTATTTGTGGCCTCTTTCATTCATGAAAGTGCAAGAGATGTAGGGCTACTGGGTCCCTGATTGCTAGGAAGGCAAGACTTAATTCTCCCCTGAGGAGCCTATAAGGCACAGAAAAATTAGACAGTATTTGTATTCTTTTCTAGTATCTTAGGGATTTTAGTCATCTTTCTTAAGAACCTCTTGGGTCTTTTCAACTGTTTGATATGTCTTTTGAGGTACTTCTCAAAGGGTGGTGGTGTATTCTATAATTGATCTGATAAGTACTGAATACAAGTGGGCAATAGCATTTAGATCTGGATGACATTCACTTGGTGTTCAGCTGTACCAAGCAGAAAGATTTCCTGACAATCAGTTCTACATGATAATCAAAGGAGAGGAAATGTCATCCAGATCTAAAGTAGATCTAATGGTTGTTTTTAACTTCTTACTCAAACTCCTAGTATTTTCCTTTTTTGATTTTTTTTTATATCTGTTGTACTAATGAATTGTTTTCAAGTTATTGTAGGTTTAATTTAAGTCAGTAGACTACTAGGATGGTTTTCTTTTAAATATCTCAGTGTATTTGGATGTAGATGGGACTGTCAATTCTATACATTTGTGTGGGCATAAAATCCTATCCTAAATACTATTGCCCCACTCTGAAGAAAAAGAGTTAGATCCAGCCTTGACCATTGGTTATCTCACAGTACAGAACAGCTCATGAAGCAAAGGGACAAAGCATGGTCTACCTAGAAAACAGAAAATACAAGTTCTACTCTCAGACCTACCGTATACTATGAAAGCAACCAAGCTACAAGTTAGTCAAGACAAGTAAAACTACTTAAACACGAAAACATATTCCAACTCACCAAAAAACATTTTAAATAGGTATTTCCCAGTTCTTAAAACCAGTCAAATCATCCTTTTTCCAATTCCTAAAACCAGTTAAAACCATCCCAACTTAACCCTCTTCCTGATTTACCAGATTACTCTACTGTCTGCACTTTTAACTCTCATTTTATTAAAGTTACCACCTCCTTATCTAACCCCAATCTCAAATCCTTTCCTACTAATTCCCTCCAACCATGTTCTCTCCTTCATACCTATACAATTCAAATAGTTCTAACCGCCAAAATACAGCTTCTCCACATAGCTTTCCACAGTGAAGCCTACTACCCTAGCACCTGACAAACCTCCCACATGAATACCTCAGAATCACAGCTGACTCTCTAACCCACTCTCTATAAAACTTACCACAATGCTGGAAACATTCCTACATACTGCCTTCCTATAAATGTAACACATCTAATGTAATGAATAACTTCAGACCTATTCTCTCTCCATTATCCAAAATCCTTGAAAAAATGCACATACTCATAGTTACACCAGTACTTACTCTCTAGCAATCTTTTATATCTATCACAGTGGTTTTCACCCACTTCACAGCACTGACACTTCTCTTCTAGCCTTCCTTGATATCTTTCATACCTACATGAATAACACCTATGTGACATTTGCAATTTTTGTTGATCTCTATAAGGCTTTTGATATTGTGTCCCACAATAAACCTCTCTAAAAACTATATGTGCTTGGTATCTCCCACATCCTCACTATCCTGGTACACTTCATATCTCTTCAATAGAACTGCAAGTGTCAAATGACTTCGCTGTATTTCTTCTTTGCTCTCCATAGTCATAGAGCTCCCTCAAGCTTCTATAGTAGGGATACTTTGATTCAATAATTTTATTGACTCCCTCCCTACCCAGTGTTGTAACTCTTCTATCATTCAATATGCAGATAACGTTACTGTCAGAACTATTCATGAACTTCAAACCTTTATACAACAGTCATTTTCCTCTACAGAAATTTGTCTTACAAATAAACAAACAAACAAACAAGCAAGCAAGCAAACAAACAAACAAACAAACAAACAAACAAACAAACAAACAAACAAACAAACAAACAAACAAAGCAAAACAGATGCTGTTTGTCCCCAAAACTCTTCAAAATGACATTTTTACCTTCATTTTTTTCTCTTCAAATAAAACCCCATTGAAATTATGAATAATACCAAACTATTAGGACTAATGATAATGTTAAATCTGACTTACACATACAGTTAGTCACTAAGAAAACCTATGAAATACTTGAATTGTTCTATAAAACCAAAGCCTACTTAACTGACTCCACGCATGCATCCTCGTTGCCCTTCCCACTGCTCTCATATGCCGTAGCCAGCTTCATTAACCTGCACACTTCCCAGCTCTCTCTTAACATAAACTTGCAACACAATTGCCAAATTTGCATCAAGCTTACCTTCACAAATCCACCAGTGCACAGCATTAAGACAACTGAACTGGCTAGAGTTTCCCACTCTCCTCAAACTCTATCAACTCAAATAAGCCCACATAATTCTACATTCCCTGAATAAATGCTCTTCACTATCATCTCTCATCTCATCATACTCCCCTATTCTTAGATTCTCTGTCATTTTTTATCTAATACCAGCTTTTCCAACAACTTTCATGATGATGCCCCCTACTGTACTTGAATAGCTAAACTCTGGATCTCTCTGTCACAGTTTCTTCTGGAAACTGTAAACTCTCACCAATTTAAAACTCAACTAAAATCACATCTTTTCACTAGCTGGATGTGTCACTGTTTATTTTCACCTGGCTAGCCCATCTCACCACTTTTTCTCTCCTCTAAAACCCCCTAATTCCTTCTCTTACTTTTCTCTAATCTCTGCTCATTCTTACCAGGATAAGTCATCTCAATGCTGTTCTTATGTCTCTCATTCTCTCCTTTATTCCACAACCTCCCCTCTTTCTTTCTTCAAACTCTGTCTTACTCTGCTCATTTATAGTGTTTTCCTTCATGTACCAACAAAGCATATTCAGTTGTTTTCAAGTCCCTGTCACTATACTCCATATCATATAGACTTCTTAGGGGAGACTTATGCCTGGCCTACAGATCAACCCAAGACCCAAAGCTAATGAACTTACTGCATATCCCTAAATCAAATTGGTCTAGGGCTTCCCATTCCAGGGACTTAAACATGGCCTGAGACTTAAATAGGATATGCTGGAGGGACAGATTTATCTCCTAGTGACTGCCACATCTTTGGAACAGGCTACCAATTCATGTAAAACAGAGCACCTCTATGACACTGTTCAAGAGAGACCTGGATGAGTGGATGGGGCACCATAAATCCTTACCACGGATAGCACCCACAACCCTCCTGGTCATGAGCAGTCATCCCTAAATCCAATCTTGGGTATTGACTAGTACCTTTATGGTATTACATTGGGTTGAAATGGCTAGGCTTAAAATGACCTCTGGGTCGATAGCCTAGTAATCTCCTATGATCCTATGATCTCCATGTATAGTTTATGTAAATTCATTGTACCACATATAAATCAGTTGTAATGCATATGTTAGTACTCTTGATTATATATTCTGTAATCTCATATATTTTGTACGTTGTATGTCATTGCTTGATCATAAATTTTTTGGAGCTTTTCTCCTTGGGCCTCTGCTGAAAAGGGGCTTTGCCCAGTTGGACTTTTCCAGTTAACTAATTCTAACAAACAAACAAACAAACAAACAAACAAACAAACAAACAAACAAACAAATAAAACTCCTCTGCAGACCTATCTGATAATATGATGCCCAGAGTGATGCTGTTATAAATGAATTTTAAGACTTCATCATAGAATTTAAAGAGATTTGTGCATTTAAAATATAGTCATGGTCTTAAAATTAATGCAAAACAATGCATTATCACCCCCTTCAGCAAGAATGATGTTCCTGCAAACTACCACATCAATAGCAATATCCAAGGCACAGAGTCAGTGGTGAGAAATCTAGGCACACAGGTTGACAGCAAGCTTAACTTCGATCACCATGTTTCCACAGTGGTAAGTAGAGCATTTTATATTGCTCATCTAATAAGTAAAGGCAATGCCTCCATAAAAAAGAGGTTATAACCACCCTGTACTCTTTCCTCATCAGGCCAATAATAGAGTACAATGCTCCCTTTGGTATGTTTCTTTCCAAACACCTGCAGCAATTGGAGGGACCACAAAGGTTACTTACAAGGAAAATTCGGGTCTATATTGAATCTGTGAGAGCCTACAATGTTGAATCTGATATTGTCGACACGTGAACAGCAAAACCGTAGAACATCGAAAAGGTAAATGGAAATCTCGGTAAGGGGAGATTTCCTTTTACTACAATGTAGTGCGGTCTCGGAGTTGGTATATTTAAGTAGCGGGAGGTGTGTGGGGGGGCGCAGCCTGCTTACACCAAGTAGTTTTGTTTCCTGAGTTTTTTTACTTTTTATATTAGGTATTCGATGTTACTGAACTTTGATGATATGGTGTCGACCATATCGTATTCGAAGCTCAGTAACTCTGAGTATCTAATATAGACCCAAAAATTCAGGGTCTTCAAGATCTGTCTCATGTGGACAGATTGAAATCATTGTCATTTTACTCTGTGTCATACAGACTGCTCAGAGGTGACCTGTGCCTGGCATACAGAGCAATCTCTGACCCAGCTTTAATGGAAATGCTTCACATTCGCAAGTTAAATGGCACGCGGGTCACTCACTCAAAGGACCTTAACTTGGTATGTAATATCAACAGAACTTGCTGGAAAGACAGATTTGTCTCACAGAGGTTGCCCTGTTTTTGGAAAATGCTTCCTATTCATGTTAAACAAAGTCCCTTATTGGCTCTATTTAAGCGTAATTTTGATGATTGTATGGGTAACTGGAAATTCACCCCAGGGATTCCACCTGTGTCCCTCTTGGACAGGGGCAGTAGTTTCTGATTTTAGTGTCTCCTTGAACCAGACAGCCTTGGGAGCATGGGTTGAACTTGGCAAGGCTTGTATGAGCCCTGGGGCCATTAGCCTAGTAACCTCCTATGATCCTATGATCCTATTGGTTTCAGGGGTTTTGATAGTTTGATGGAAAAGGTTACTAGCTTATGGCCTGATATAATTGTAGATTAAGTAACTACTGGAGTTATGCATGATGATACAACAGGAGAAGAATATTTTATTCTCTAGTTGGCTAGAAGAAATCAGGTCCATTGAGCAAAAGCAATGTCTTTCAGCTTTTCCCGGTTAGGGGTCACCACAGCAGATCACTGGTCCGCAGATTGATTGGCGGTGGTGTTTTTATGGTGTCAGGTTCCCAGACTGGTGCCTAACCTTCAGAAAAGGCACACATACACACACACACACACACACACACACACACACACACACACACACACACACACACACACACACACACACACACACACTTACACACACACACACCTACCTGCATGTCTTTAAAACTCACTCGACCACAGGGAGGACATGCAGACTCCCCACAGAAGGAGCACCAGCCAAGAATTGAACCGGAGAACCTCTTGCTGTGAGGTGACAATGCTAACTGCTGCACCACCGCGGCCAAAAATCTGGTCCATTGAGTTTTTGATTATTAGACCTGAAGACTTCTGTGCATATCATTTATTGGATGCGTAGGTACCCTATTCCTGTATTCTTGAATGCCTTAAAGCAATCAAAACAGTACCTTGGGGATTTTCTCCAAAAAAAGAGTTATAGTCCACAGAGTACTTTTAGTAATGGTTACATTCTAGCAAAGCCCAGGTTGTAGGCTTTGCTCACGCCCTAATTTCAACACATCAAATAGTCTCAACTTGGCTGGCATGCTCTACTCCTGCAGGTTCTTCTGATAATCTCCTGTGTACCATGTGCTAATCCTTCATATCAGGAAATTGTTTTCTAATGCCCTTGGATAGGCATCCCTGTTTTATACTGCAGTAATTAACAATTATTAACCCAGAAGCACAGCTGGCCCAATCAGCACCCTGAGACAGTTCTGCAAAACAAAGTCCTTTTACTGGCACACCAACCACCAGTTAGGTGGCCAGATATAAGACAGTGCTGCCCCCCTGCTCCAGCCATTCGGGTCCTGTTTCTGTAACTTGCCCTCCAAAGTATCACATAGCAACACCAGTGTGCCACCCAACAACAGCCCCTAAGGCAAGACAACGTACCCAACACTTTAGTCATGGGGGACTCTATAGTCAGGCACACTGATGTCTCACTCACCAGACTGAACAAGGAGAAAATTACAGTCAGCTGCTTGTCGAGTGCCAGGATCCACTACATAACGCATGCACTCAAGACATTCCACAACAAGTACAAATACGGCTGTCATTGTCCATGTTGGAGTGAATGACTTGAGAAGTACCTCCCTGGACTACATGAAAAAAGACATGGAAGAGCTCTCGGATCATGTGACCCAGGCAGGTATGACCCTAGCCCTGAGTAGCATCCTGCCTTTGCCCAGAATGATACCACAGTATAAGGACAAAATGATTGATTTCAACAATTGGCTAAGCTTCTGGAGTCATTCAAAGGGGATCTAGTATCTGTCTGCCTGGGACAACATGATTGACAAACCACAATGGTTTGCCAGAGATGGTCTGCACCTGTCACCCTTGGGATTCAGGTTACTGGCTAAGACTCTTGCTACCCCTATAGTGCCTTTTTTAGGCAAGGCTCAAAAGACAAAACCACCACCATAGCAGGTACAAGTATGCAAAATCTGAAGGTAATGCTACTCAATGCTAGAAGTCTAAACCTCAAAATGCACTCTCTCGAGGCACTCCTAAAAATGGAGAACATTGATATCTGTGCAGTAACTGAGACCTGGTTTAAGGCTCCAGAGAGCACCCCTGCAACACCAGGCTACAACTCTTACTACACTTTTCGGCCACCAAACCAGGACTGAAACACTAAAGGTGGAGGAGTGTCCATATTCACCAAGGATATTCACGACTCCAGGCTAGTTGCCCAACACAGTGCATCCAAAATTCTCCAGGTGCAACCAACACTAGGTAAGACTGCAATCCAAATCGTAATTTGCTACAGATCCCCCACCATGCCCTAAGATTCTCACTACACCTTTCTAAACATACTGGAAAATATTAAGATACAACCAAATACCCTAACACTGGGTGATTTCAAATACCCTGCCATTAACTGGGAAAACTACTCATGTACCATCACCTTTGCCCAACGGTTCCTGGAATTCATAAATTCCAACACCCTGGATCAAACTAATCCATAGTCCCACCAGGGGCTCCAATATCCTGGACCTGGTTATTACCAACATGGAAAATTGATGCTCCACACCCCCCCCATTGGTTAGGTCTGACTATAAGCTAATCTCCTTTGACATCCACATTCCACCCTCATCCCCCAGTAAGGAAACATCCGTAAAAACTTCTCCAAGGCCAACTTCATGCTACTCAAGTCAGAAGTGACAAACTTCATGACACCCATGCAGATGGGAACTGAAAGTTTGACTGCCGAATCCTACACTAAAGCACTGTACGAGTATATCCACTCGTGCATGAATCATGCCATCCCAAATAGAACCAAGATGCTCTGCTCCAAAAAAATAAAGCCAATCTGGTGGTCCCCTGCCATAAACAAACTATACAACAGAAGGAAGAAACTATTGCAGAAAAGAGGAAAATTCCAGGATGCAAAAAACCTCCCTTACCAGCCTCAGTAAGAAGCTGAGATCCCGATAAAATCCTTCAAAGCTAGTTTCAAAAATAAAATTGCCAAAGATTCCAAAGACAACCACAAGGCATTCTATAGCTATGTCAAGAATCTAAATGGCAATGCTCAGATCTGCTCTGAGCTACAACAGAATGGCATTAAATATACTGATCCCAAGGACATTGCCAACATCCTGGCAGATCGATTCAGTGCCAGTTTCACCCCCCTCTCACACCTAAACAGCCCATCTCAATACCGAAAAATTGCCAAATTCCGGTAATCATGGCCACACAGGTAAAAACTGCACTCCCCAAAGCTAAGAATACAGCATTCATGGGACCAGACAACATCCTGGGCTGTATACCACATGAATTACAAAATTAACTGGCACCTCGCCTAAGTGTCATATTTAATCACAGCCTCACCTCAGGCTTCATGCCTAGTGAGTGGCGCACAGCTACAGTTATCCCACTCCACAAGGGGAGATCCAACTTGAATCCTGGGAACTACCGTCCCATCAGTCTGACGAGCCTGATCTTCAAGGCCATGGAATGTATTATCATGGAACTTATAAACAAAGACATTGGCAACCTTCAAACACTGGACCCCACCCAGTTTGGGTTTGTGAAGGGCTGATTGTGTCTCCTGAACCTGACTGACTTCTTTGAATCAATCTCCAGAGCCGTGGACAAGGGTAAGATGGTCCACACAGCCTATCTGGACCTCTCCAAGGCCTTCGGCACCATCCCCCATTCTGGAATCACAGATAAACGTACTAAGCTGGGCATAAATCCCTACATCGCTTGATGGGTTGCCAACTGGCTTACTGACAGAACACACACTGTAAAAGTAGCCGACTCCAAATCCAGTTCCAGACAAGTGACAAGTGGAGTACCTCAGAGTTCAGTCTTGGGAACGCTCTTGTTTGGCATCTACTTATCTGAAGTACAGGCCAACACTAAGGGACTCTGGCTAACAAAGTTCTCAGATGACTGCAAACTGGGAGCCATTATTGAATCCCCAAATTATGTGGATATTCTACAAAAAGGCCTTACAGAAACAGATGCTTGGGGCCAGAGCCATGGGCTCAAGCTCAATGCCAAGAAGTGTATAGTTATCTCCTTTGGGAAAAATGATATACCCATAAATTACCACATAGGTGGCAGTGCACTAAACACCAAAAGTGTGATAAGAGACTTAGGAACACAGGTGGACAGTGGTCTCACTTTCAATAACCACATCACCACAACAGTCAGGAAATCCTTCTATGTGGCACACCTCATCACTAAGGGCTTTTCATCCAGAAAAAAGGAGGTCATTGTCCAACTGTACTCATCCCTCATTAGACCCATCATAGAGAACAATGCCCCATTTGGTATGTACCTCACAAGACATCTGCAACAACTGGAAAGGACACAGAAGCACCTCACTAAAAAAATCACAGGCCTAAAGCAGATGCCCTATGCTGACTGACTAAAAAAACTCCAGCTATAGTCTGTCACATATCATCTACTTAGAGGCAATCTCTGATTAACATGCAAGGCCATGTCAAACCCAGAGCTGTTGGACATGCTACACTTAAAGAAATCCCAATCCATCAGAGCCACATGCTCCAGGGACCTAAGCCTTGTCATCACAATGAACAAAACATGCTGGAGGGATAGGTTCCTGACCCAGAGACTCCCCATACTCTGGAACAGACTTGCCTATACATGTCAAGCAGAGCACCTCCTTGGCCCTCTTCAAAAGGAACCTTGACAACTGGATGGGAGATAGGAAATTTACCCCGGCGATCATGTCAGTCGCCCTGCTAGACAGGGGTCCATGGAAGTAAATATTGTGGGAAGAAATAGCCAGGGAATTGTTATGGCTAGGCTTGTACAGGCTCAAATAAAGAAAAGCAGCCAGCAACTGGTGGAGGTTACTTAAAGTTAGCCAGTTTAGGGTATAGGTTACATTATATATATTTAATATAACACCATATGCATATAATATACTATGCACTTCTTATATATTATTTTGAGTTATGTCACTTAATTTTGTCATAAATTCAGAACATTTGGTTTGGTTGAATAAGCTCATAAATATTAAACAATTGCAAACATATATACAAAAACAATAACAAATAACAAATATTCAATAAATAAAAATCAATAACAAATCATCAAAAACAAAATAAAACATATGTAGATGTATCAATACTATAATATAATATATGATGTATGCAATATGATATAATATAATATGTTGATCAAATATGTTTATAAATATTCCACCAAACTATCCTGAATAGTGCTTTCTTTTTTTTCTTCATGTCCAGTTTTTAATGTTTTATCATTAATAATTTTATCAATAACTGTAACCATAATTTGATTTTGTCATGTGTAATTGTATGTTTAACTGTAAATATGTTTATTTCATGTGATATACATCTAAATGTTAAATAACCGTCTACCTCAATTGTTCAGAATGATCGACGATGTGAAATTTTGGGTTCAACATAAAATGAGTGGTAGATTTGCTCAATGCATATAAATTGTGGCCCAAGCAGAATTGAATGACAAACAAATACTTTGCAAACACTTTATTGAAATTCACTATTTTTTTTTGGTTTTATCATATGTTTTACAGTTCAACAGTTCACACAAGAAAAGTCCAATTGAGTGCCCTTTGTAAAGAGTTTAATGAGTTTGTCCCAAAAGAAAGTGATGATTGAAATGAATTAATGAAATTAAAATTTTACAAATTCCTTTAAAAACTTTCTTTGAAATGATGGGAATGATTTATGATGATTTTGGCATTCATTCTAATATATGCATTAAATCCATTATAATCATTTCTTATAATCCAGTGTTTCTCCTTAATTTGTAAAATTTTGGCTGGCTATTATTATATTTAAAGATCTGAAGATCTGATTATTGAGGACCTATATATGCTATTATAGAGTATATATGTATATAGATTTTGATTTTGATCATATGTGATCATATATTAAAACATATACTTTGAAATGGTTGTTTGATCACAAGAAATATGGATAATAAAATTAAAAAAGAAAAAGTATTCAGAAAATTCTCAATATATAACACCATCCTCCATGCCCATGCCTCATCCCACATATCATCACAGAAATATCAATAAGTCTCAAATTCAATTCAATAGAATAAATGTTGACAATACAAGCTTCACCATCACCATGCTTTGTGTAATAGTGTAATAGATTTCAGGATAGGGTCAGGGATAGTTATTATGATGGCATATATATATAGGCAGGTCAGGTCTAAATAGATCAGATCTTTTGATATAATAATAAGAAACCAGCCAAGACTACAGTAGTGAACACACAAACACTACATAGGAGAAAAACACTATTCAATCATATTCAGATTATAAGGGATATAATAATATAGATGATGATGCCAAAAAGACCATCATCATCATAATCAATAAATTTTTTTTTTCAAAGAGGAAAAGAATTTGGCAGGGTATTTTAATCATTACAAGCATCACTTTGAATCTTCTGGGATTGGGCCATTTATATTAGTAGTTGCATCCACCACTTTATTTATGTTGGCACATCTCTCGACAGTGAAAAAACCGGTGTCTGAACATTTGAGTGACATTAGATGTAAGAAATTATCTAAACGATTATATAAACATACACTTGTACATCACAGATATGACATTTTGATATGTTTTTAATGATCAACATATTTGTTATTGATTTTGTATATATGTTTGCAATTGTTTATTAAATGAACTCCAAAAATCAACACACACAAGAAGAAGGCCATGTATTTGTATTTGGGCGGAAACCCGCGTATGTTCGATTATTATATGCACTTATGGTAGCTTAATAAACTACCTAACCGTAACCTCCACCAGTTGCTGGCTTATTTTCTTTATAGGCTTGTACAGGCTCTAGGGCTGACAGCCTAGTACCAGCCTATGAACCTATGAACCAACCTTCCTTCTTTCCATCCATCCATACATCTATCCACAAACCTTTTTTTCCCATTTTTGCACACGGGGTTGGGGTGACACTTCAACAGCAGCAGTCATCTAGAGCCAAGATTCAGACTGTCTTTCTTCCTTATATTATAGTAAAACAATAATATTATAATAAAAAAAATATTTTACATTGTAGTAAAATGCTTGCAACAAATATAGCAAGCAGTTGCTAAAGTTTATATCCTGCACAGATCTCAACAGCACTTAGATTTTATATGAAAAAAAAAAGATTTTTTTTTTGTAAACTATAGCAAACAAGCAGTTTGCTACAGTTAGACAACATGCACACAGAGTGCTACAGTGCTCAGGTTTGACTGCAGATGCAATACTGGCTTTTAAAAGCTGGTATTGCACTAAGAGAGATCAGGATGTCTTATTGGATCACATTGAGCAGTTGCCTTTTTCACTCCACTCAAGCTGCATTAAAGTAGTACCCTATTTCTTTCTAATACTTCTAAGTTCCTGACTAGTATTCTGTGGGAACTGTCCATAGATAAGTTTCTGAAGCCTCTGTTAAAAGCATACTCACACAATTTCTTCATAAAATGTCACACTATATATAGAGTTTTGCTTTGGGGAGTAAATTTAAAGAACCCCTAAATAAGTTTGTAATTTTTCAGTGAGTGAATTCTTTGACTGCCACAGCTTGTATTTTCCAACACTGTATTTGAATATTATTGCAATGATTATAACAAAAACATCTGTCCAACCAGAATACAGAAAACTATTGTCTTCTTACCTGCTGGATTCCATATTAAAAACAGAGCTGTCATCATGTTAAGGGTAATCCAGTATCTATCAGCAAAATACTCCATAGCACAATCATTTGCATCACTGAACGAAAGCAGTGCCTACATTCCTATGAAAATATCAAACATATAAACATTACTCTAAGGAAGGAGAATTACAATTCTACAGTCTTCAGCATGTATCTGAGATTGCATTTGTTAAAACTTTTTAATGATTCAGACATTTATACAAATATACCATAATTTAAAAGCTTGTAGCTAGAAAAGGTACAGTGGTACAAGACTTGTTTTTAGGTACAGACAGTGAAGTTTATTTAATAAAAAAGACCTATTGTAGTAGCAAAAACAGGAATGCATGTGTGTGTGTGTGTGTGTGTGTGTGTGTGTGTGTGTATGTGTGTGTGTGTGCGTGTGTGTGTGTGTACATTTGTACACTCACACACACCCACATTATGAAAATGCAAAGAAAGAGAATCATTTAAACATTTAAATATATTAAGCTTAACTAAAAGCTATTGCAAAACTAACTAGAAAAATGTACATAGTTATTGAAAAAATACTTAAAATCTTTGATGTAGACCTTTACTAAGAATTTGAAATGAAGAGAGGAACGTTATTAATTATCAAATTAAATCAAAAATGTTGCTTTGAAATACATCATCTAAAGCAGAAAATGTACATAGCATTAAGTGGAGCAGTTATAGGCATATGCTTTTTTTAAGTTAAAATGTTCCTGATCAAACACATGGGAAGTACCCCTTTAAATTCTGACCTGAAAGGCTTTATGGCATGAGTGATCCGATGTACAAGTCACAGGAGAGCTCATTAGAAACAAAACATCCTTGTCAGTATAATAAAAGCCAGGAAGACCTCAGCAGAGGCATATATAGGACTACACAGATCATAGTACACAGTATAGAAGGACTTGCAAAAAAGGAAAAGTTTAGCCAATAGACAATAGATGAAGAGACCAGAAAATGTGGTGTGCAAGGGATGGTGGCAATGACCAGAAAATCATCCTAATAATATATAAAAAATGAAAACAATCAGGGAGTTACTCTGTTATGCAAAATGTAGTTTCTATATTTGGAAAGAGGTTAAAGGGTGCTGTGCACAAGTCAAGCATTAACCAGTTAACAAATAACCATGTAGCCTCTTTGCATTTACATCTGATATATAATTATTGTTTTACAATGCAAGTTAAGTGGAGACAAAATGAGTAGTCAATGGCCCACTGGTCAATGAACCAATCCTGTTCATAAGCCTAGGAATTCATGGTACTATAGTTAAAGTTGCACTCAAGTCAGTCTGTTAGGCACTCCATATTCTGCCAAGAAAATGTACTCTCACCACGACTCCCATGCATGTCTAACGTTGTTTAGAAGTGCTATCTGATTGTACTTCTGCTAGTTACATTTAAGCCAACTATACACTTTGAAATTGAGCCATCTTTTCAAACACACCATACCCAACTCTTTTTCTTGTTTTGTTGTATACTTGACCTTACTTTCGTTCAGACATGACTTTTCACATCTGAAACATGGTTTGACGTGTTGTTTTTTTTTTTTTTTTGTTTGGGCTCATAGGTAGCTACTAGACATGCGGTCCAGGAGACCACTGAGGACCTAATTCAACTTCCCAATTTTTCCCAAACATTATCTGGTTAAGTAACTTGCTCAAGGTCACACTGTAGGCAAACAAAGGCTGAGGGAATCAAACCCTATGCCACAGGAAACAACCTGTTAGTTCATAGCCTTAATCTTCTGTGTTAACTTACAATAAAAATCAAACTGCATACTTTGGGTACAGGAAGCAACTCATTAACAGCCCGGATCCTTAATCCTCTGTACTAATTAGCCCCTTCAAAAAAAAAAAAAATATATATATATATATATATATATATATATATATATATATAGTCCAGTGTACAACCACTACATAACATCAGTTTTACTTAACAAATATGAATGTGCTGGGGAATTCCACTAATATGCCAAACAGGCTACCCAAATGCCACTTCCTTCATCAGTTTCAAGGATGAGAAAAACTGCATTTCTAGGCTACTTCTAGGCTGAGTTCCATCTGCTTCCACTTGAAACAGTTAATACTGCTGAATATAACTCTTATGTAAATAATTATTGGGTACAAAACTGTAACATAATTATTAAGCTCAGAATATTTGCTTCTTGTATTACAAAGATAAAAAACTGAGAATACAGTATTGGTTTAAAAATGTTATGTAACTGAGCTACACACATACAGATTAAAAAATACTCCTTAGACAATATTATTTTCTAACAGCACAGTCCATTTGTTGTTTTATGTGGAACTGGAAAGGCTGCATTGCCAGGGCCCAACTGCAGAGTTTAATGTTACCTTCTTGCTGCTGGTACAACCACTGCAGTGGGGCACAGTCTCTAACTTGGGTGAATTCTCTACCCAGAAGGGAATGATATAGGGAGCATCAAGGTTCATAGATTCATATTAGGCTAACTGCCCTTGTGAGCTATTTTAAGCTTAGCCAAGTTCCCTGTGTGCGAATCAAACTCTGCACCTTGTGTCTGTAAGGTAAACACTTTAACCATTATGGCAGCCTGTCAACCCCCCTTAATAGCCAGACATTTTTCTATTGTACAGTTTCTGGTGCAATCCTTATTTAATTTCCTGCTTAGGAAGCAAACAGCTCAAAAATAGGTAACGACAGACACCCTAAGATTGCCTCAATCCTACCTCTAAAGAGTCTTCTGTAGACTATGAACAGTATCAGTATAGAGAAGTCATGGGACACTTGAACAGGTTCAGAGTATAAACTTAAGTTTCTGAAAAGCTTTCTCTGTTTCCATTGCCTACCTGACTCATTCAGGCAACTTCTCTTTGGTTTGTTTTGTAAGGGACAGGATACAGAAGCAAACTGAAGGATAAAATTCCTGTAATATCTTGCAAGACCCAAACAAGCTCACATTTGCCTTTTCATTTGGGGAACTCGCCATTCTTTTATAGCTTCTATTTTTTCTTTCTGGGGTTTGATTAATCCCATTCCAATTACTTAACTGAGATACCTCACCTTAGTCTTACTTTGTACTTCATTGTATTTATGATGAGCCAAGCCTTCTTTAAGGACTCCAACACTACTCTGAACTTTGGAAATCACAGTCTTTTGAGTAAATGACTACATAATCCAAAATAGGCCACAGTATAGGAATGATGACATTTTAGAACCAGAAGGTAAAGACAGTCATCTAAAGCAAACTACCTGTTATTGAGAAAACAGTTCTTTCCTTAGTCTCACTAGTTAAGGGGATCTACCAGTATCTTTTTGTAAGATCCAGGGTAGATAAAACCCTTGCTGTCTCTAGCCACTCTACAGACTCATCAAATTTGGGATTAGGGTAGCTGTCGAGCCCGGAGTGACTAGTGAATGTCATGAACTCATTGCAAAATTGGACAGTTCCATCCACTTTTGGAAATAGCATGAGGACTGTTCCAACCACTAGCGGAACCCTCTGTTACCTCTCATTTCAACATAGTCCTCATGGACTGCTTGTTTTTGGCTTCATGCACTCTATATTAGCTTAGATTAAATTTCTCCTTTAGACTGTTTGTGTGTGATTATTAAGAGTTGTTTTTCTAGATAGATCAGAAAAGATATCTTATTTCCTCAATATGATCTCCTGGATTATTTGTCTCCGAAGCTCTTAAAAGGAATTGTGCACTATTGCCTTGGGTGTGGATAACATCTGATTTGCCTCTTCATGGTCTTGAACTTACCCACTGTGCTTACTACACTCACATGTGCCTACCTCCACGGTTTTAGGAAATTTATATGGTACATTGTTATGCACACCTCTTCCTTACTTGTTTTACCTTATGCTCCACTTTATTTATTCTTTCAAGTACCTCTTATTGTCCCTACCACTTGGCAGGAACTTGCCTTCAGTCATTGGACCAAAAGCAGGACTTTTTATCCTACTTGAAATTCCCTACTCTGGATATTCCTATTGTAAACTCCATGTTGGCTAGCTTGTGCTCTGTCCATATTTTCTTGGGACAATCGGCATTACCACTTTTACTCTGTTCTGAAAATCAGTTTAATGTCCTAAAACACTTTTAAAAGATGCCTTTTTCTTATCATTCTTCTTCTTCAACACTTCTTTAAATATATCTAATAATCCTCTGTGTTGTCTACCATATAACAGTTCAAAGGAGCTAAATCATGTAGAGGCTATGGCACTTCTCAGACTGCAAACTTTAAATAAAGCAACAGTAGTCCCAGTTTCCTTCTCTTTCTCTGTAACCGTCCTCAACATCAGTTTCAGGGTTCTTTTAAAACATTGCACCAGTCCATCCATTCAGGTTGGTAAATGGAGGTTTTCAATTGTTTCACCTGAAAACTTTGGCAAAGGTGCAGTATGAGTTTGGACATAAAAGACATGACTTGATCTCTTCTGGAATATGCACCTGGTAAAAATAATAACACTAGCACCTTCACTATGGCTTTGATATTAGCTTTCCTAAAGGGAATATCCATAAAAAATATGGTAGTACAGTCCAGTACTATCAGAATATATTGATGTCCATTGCTGTACCTGAATATTTCCACAATATCCATAGTGGTTCTTCTGAAAGGAATTTCATGTCCAGGCACTTGGATCATGAGCTTCCTGAAACCCAGGCGAGAAGCTGTCATTTGGCACTCAAGACATCTGGAAAAACTAGTTTGCAATCTCATTTTGTATACCTGGCCAATACAATCTGGCCAGATTCTTGCTTTTGCCTTATCCATGCCCAGATAGTCCACCAACATATAGCTGTGAGCCATTTCTATGACTACCTGTATGAAAGGTTTAGGCATCAAAACTGCCATATAATCTCCTTGCTCTCTCTCTCTTTCTTTGCTACTTTATATTATAGGCCATTTTACAATTTAGTGCAAAGATAGGCTGGGGAAGGCCCCATGTGGAGTTTACTCCCACTACACTGGGTATGTTCTTTCTGTCAAACCTGCTCAGCATTCCATCCTTCAAATGGGGTTTCTTGAAATTCAATCAACCTGTATGGAGGTAAGACAAATGAGGATCCTCCTTCTTCTGCGTACCTTAGGAGGTAGAAGTCTTAGCTCTTCTTCTACTTAGACAGCATTCCACTCATCTCCAAGGAAGGTATTTCATTCTAGTTCTCCAAAGAATTTTACTTGGTATCCTGTAGTCTCAGCCTAGATCTAGTTTCTTGGGACTTCCTCGAATTTTTGATAATCATCTCATTATATATAGTTAACTATTAATATTGAGCCTGTCAAAATGACAGTGGTATAAACTTTGTCACCAGAGGTGTAGCTGTCTCAACCAGCCAGTACCCTGTGTGAACTAGTACAACACCCCTCAGCTCTTTAAGTGAAAATAGAAAAAAAATGTACAGTACCCAAGCCAAGCATTCCCCACCTCTTCAAGTGAGGAACAAAAATAATTAAATAAATAAATAAAACTCAAACTCAAGTGCCTTTTCTGTACTGCCTGCTACTCAGTCAGTACTCTTAACACTCACCCGCCTGTCATGAATAACAGTTTGAAGTCTGAATAGACAAGTATCACAGAGTATTCCTCAGTATTATTATCCTGCACTGCTAGTAAGGATATCAAGAATAAGTAATAAAAATCATTCAGGTGACATTCAAGATTAGGAAACAATGTTTTTTTTTCCCTTTAACAGTCAGGATTGCCTCAGTATAGTGATATCAGTTTAACTTTTTTCACTGCAGTCAAGCCAAAGCATGACATTGTGAGCTTTGCCGTCAGAATTGTGTAAATATCTGTGTGTGTGTGTGTGTGTGTGTGTGTGTATAGGTATATATATATATATATATATATATATATATATATATATATATATATATATATATATAGATATATATATATATATATATATATATATATATATATATATATATATATATATATGGGTCTACTTCTGTTTATCAAAAACTCATATCTTCTAAATTGTGTTCTGCCTGTAATGATATTTTTAGTTTATTATTTGCTATAGTGCATGATAGATCCTGATCTGTTCTGATACTGAGTATTTCGTTTATCATGTCTATTTTTCTGAGTATTTTTGTTGATCTGTTCACTCTTCTGTACTCTTCTTCTAACAGTGACACTTCTAGTCTTAATTGTTTTATAGTTTTTTGTATTTGATACTTCCATTTTGTATTTGATACTTCCATTATGGTATTTGACTTTGTCTCTTCCTTTCCCTTACTGCCTTGTGTTTTTGTGGTAAGACTTTATCTGTTATTAATTTAGCTGCCCAGTAATATATCCTATTTACTTCTGTCATATTGCATGAATTTCTGTGGACAGTCCTAATTACTGTGTTCAACTGTTTTATAAAACTTCTACCTTTTTGGGTTTTATTGACTTTATGTAGTCTTTTTCTTTCAGTGATCTTAATATGTCTGTCCATCTTGATTAAATCAAGCAACTCTTCTCTTAGACCATTTTCTTCTAAAATGAGGGCACATTGTTTATTCTCCATTTCCTGCTGGAATTCTACAGGAAGTTCCAGAGCATCTCCCTGTCCCACATTCTCACCAAAAACTTCAAAAAACTCCAAAAGAACCAAAATCATAAAAAACACACACACACAACAGAGGCAGCAGCTGTGAGATAAATTTGTTTACTGGGGCTTCTGGTACCTCGGCAAACAGCCTTCAAGCCACCAAAATGCTCCATTTTATTACAAAGCTGTTCCAATCAGATGTTACCATCCTAGATAAAATAAACCACAAAACAGCATACTATGTAAACTTGAAAATGTGTTTTGGAACGAAAGCACTAAAACTGTGGTGAATAAACATTTGGTTGGGACTTTTGGTATGGCATTTTTTATTTTCAATGATACCATCCTAATTAATCAATTAACACTAGTTAACACACAAGCAAACATTTTCACCCTTAAAATAATTATCTGTCTTATAACATCTTATACAAAATATTTATTTTATTCCTTATTTTTTTAAATAACACATTAAACATTCAAATTAATTTCTAAATTCATATCCCTAGGTTTTATAGTATTATAGTTCAAAATAAATCTACTTTCCATCCTTAAAAGACTGGCCATAAAATCCCCACCTCTGGCAAGAAAAGGTCTTGCCAGAATGCTAAAGAAAAAGCTGACATCAGATCCACCATGAATCCTGACAAAATGTTCTACAACAGGACTACCCAGATTGCAATTTCTAATGTAACTTAAATGTTCCAGAATCCTGACCTTGACCATATATTTTGTTTGTCCTATATATCATTTCACAGGGATGCAACCACATCCCACAATATAAACCATCCCACAAGAAGTGCAAGAAAATCTATCTAAAGAAGTAAAAAATCTCCCATTAATTTTTTTACTTGAAATGTTCCTAATCCTGGAACACACCTTAAATCTACCACAAGGGAAGGACCCCAACCCTGCTATGTTCCTCATTACCCTCTTAAAATTTAATAACTCGTTCAGATTCAAATAATTTCCAAAGAAAACGTTAGTTTAGCTGGAAATAACTCCTTCAACTGCTCATCAAAACAAACAACTGCCCATAAATCATTGACTAACCTCCTTAAAATATGAGCGAAAGGTGAAAATGTCACAAAAAATACCTCCTTTTTGTCTACATCCTCCCTCAAACTACAATCAAAATCTTGTCTCCTTGAAAGACCAAACCACCTATTACTGCCCTTACTCATCATTTCGTCCTCAGCTAACCTCAAGCTAGTCAAAGAATAGCCCCTCTCCAATAACTTTTGTTCCACCTTCCTAAACTCCCCTTCTACCAGTCTACTATCTGAGTTATTATTTTTTTGTGCCACATTCTCTTCAGTTTCATCCTGTGTCATCAGTTTTTCTTTCATATGGAAACTCAATAGCCTGTGATTCAGCCACATTGACTGAGTCAGAGTTGCCACAATTTCCTGTTCCTTCCCTTGCTGTACCACTCAAACTGAACTTTTGCAGCAGTTTCCTGTGGAAGGCTTCAGAGTATGTTCATATGACAACTGATCAGATGTTTCCGACTCCACTGATTTCTCCTTAATGTTGGAATCCATTGCACTATTCTGATGCATTGTTATCAGAGTTAGATTTTCTACACTAAATTCTTCACTTTGCAGGTAATCCATAACCTTATTTATTTTTCTTTAACTTCTCCATTACTAATCTTCTTTTCTGCTTTTCCTCTTTGTTTTCTTATTTTTTGTATTGTAAAACTTTCCATATCTGGTGCCTTTGCCTGCATTTCTCTTCAAATATTGTTGGTGCTGTTCTTTTTGTATTGATTAGTTTTGATTTCTCCTTTACAAAAATATTACACCATACTCTTTTCTGTTGCTCTTATATGGAAGGAAGGAAGGATGCTTATGGAAATTAACAATGTGGAGTCAGATTATAAAAAACATTGTTGCCAGCGTAAAACTTGTTTAATGGAATACAAAAAATGAGCTGAAAACCTAGGATGAGAGAATAAAATATTTATTGGGTGGGGTCAGCCGAAGACAGGGCAGGTTTATCAAGGTTTCTTTCAGGAATAGACGTTTTAGGGTGAATGTGATTAACAAAATGAGCAGTTGTTCTACAGGCCATTTTAGCTGCTTGGCTTTATTTCATACCTCTCGACCTCTTAGAGCAAGAAAACTGGACAAAGCCATAAATAAAAGTGGGACAAAGGCCCAAAAATAGGGACAATTTTTAAATATTGCTCTTGCAAACTTAGAAAGTTAATAGAAAAACAGGCTTTGCATTAGCATGAATTTTCTGAAGGATATGAAGTCTGCAACTCAAATGTCTGTCATTATTTTATAACTCCAGTTTTTAATGATTTGCCACTAATTTGACAGAAAACCACAGTTTTATGAAAAAAGACCAAAAACATGAGACAAAAATCTGGATATTCTGTGAAAATCTGTACAGTCGAGAGGTATGCTTTATTACACATTTTGATGTAAATATAGACCTTATTAATTATAGAGGTACTTTACATGTACTTGAGTGCCATTAGTGCATGGCTGACCTCACTACCACTTACTGAGAGCTGCAATTACTCAAACTCCCACTAGCTCAGTCCAGTAAACCCTGTACTTAGCCTACCCAGAGCCCTAGATCTAACCATTAAACATGCACCCAGTATGCAGCCCTTACTTCAAATCTTGCTGTCTAACCCTAAAACTGTCAGTTGCTTCCTTACCCTAATCACAAACTTCATACCTTAAACCTAAATTCCCTGACTGCTCATGACACCTAAATTTCACGACTGCTCCTGAGCTATAAAAACTTGATCTTAACATTAAAGCTCCTTGTCACTCCCTAACCATAATCCCAAACCCCACTACCTAACTCTAATCATAAACCCTCATTTGCCTCTAAACTTAAACACCCACTCCCTTGCACTTCATCCCCACAGCTGTTGGACTTACTTTGCATTACCTCCTCCCTCCTACAGCTACTTCATCTAGCTTGAGCATGTAATCAAATTCAAGCATAAACAGGAGCCCTTATGACCTGCCTCACACACAGATACTCAGCTGTGAGACTACAGCTCACAAGCAGCCAGGACTCCAGAAGTTAAAACACACTATTTTCTTCAGATTATCAAACTGTGTAGATGACAATCATATAAAATAAATGGGTCTACGCTGTTAAATTGAAAGTATGGTTCATCGAACCGTACTTTGTCGAACTGTCTTCCACGAAAGTGCATTCCATCGAAAATGCACTTTCGTGGAATAAACAAATAAAAACTAAATAAAAAAATACACTACACAGTATTATGCAGGGGGGCAAGCCCCCCTGCATCCCCCTACTTTAATATTATCACTCCAAGATCACACTACAGTGGGGAAAAGGGAATATTCCCTTATCCCCACTGTACTATGATCTCAACAAGAGTTTCCTTAGTTGTACACCAACAGTATACATTGATGTCCAACTAATGGTACATACAAACGGCATTTTTTTTTCTTTAGCGAAAGTGCATTTTTGACAAAATGCACTTTCGCTAAAGTAATTTCCATACTGTGAACAAAACAAATAGGACCCAAAATAAACACGTAGATAAAATTATCACTTAAATATAAATAAAGCAGTGTGATCTAATATATCATCTGAATAAGGACTGAATTGTGCAGTAATGTATGCAAATAAAAGACAGAGTTACCCCCACAGCAAAAAGAAGTAACTAGCTAGACAGAGAGATAAACAAAACAATTGCAAAGCAACATTAACCTGTGAATCAAGAAAAACAATAAAATGTGAAGTTTAGCAAACTGCCCATTTTATTAAATAATGACTTTGGGACCAAAAGACAATATCTGCTTAATTAATAATTGCATTACAATCTACTGAAGCTGATAGTTTTGCCATTTAACCAAAACCAGACTATTATATTGTTGGAATGTTGTGGCTGTTCTGCATGATGGTAGATGAGGGAGTAACAATGATCTAAATGTAAATCAAATGAACACTACTCAAGCCCGAACACTCTAACCCAAAGATTCCTGGAGTTCATAAACTCAAATGCCATGGAACAACTAGTCACCATCCCCACAAGAGGAGAAAACATACTTGATCTCATCATCACAAACATGGGATCAAAATGTTCAACACCGGAAGTATACCCCTCACTGGTGAGATCAGATCATAAACTAATCTCGCTGGAGGTCCTCATCCCGCCCCCACCTGAAACAAAAAAGACCACAGTGAAAAACTTCTCAAAAGCTGATTTCACACTTCTAAAAACTAGTGTGGTCTCCTTTAAGGCCCCTGAGCCAGTAGTAAACATTACGCAAACCACTGAATCACTTACAAATGCCTTCTACCAGCACCTACAGGACTGCATGGATCAGGCAATCCCAAACAAAACTAAGACTCTCTGTACCAAAGGCAAGCATCCAGTCTGGTGGACCCCAGCCATAAACAAGCTCTACAACAAAAGGAGGAAGCTACTACAAGATAGAGCAAAATCCTTGAAAGGTAAGACACCTTTGATCATTATAAGTAAAAAACTAAGAGCTCTCATAAAATCATCCAAGGCAAATTTTGAGAGAAAAATCGCCAAGGACTCTAAAGACAATCATAAGGCCTTCTTTAGCTATGTTAGAAACCTAGGAGGAAACTCCCAGATATGCTCAGAATTAGTTCAAAATGATGTGAAAATTACTGAACCTACACACATTGCTACCATACTGGCTGACAGGTTCAGTGCAAACTTCTCCCCCCCCCAAAAGGAGAGATATCTATTCCAGAGGATTGTAGCCCCCCAAACATCTCCAACGCCCAGGTGAGAACTGCCCTCACTAAGGCAAAAAACACAGCATCCATGGGACCGGATGGTGTCCCCGGCTGTGTGCTTCATGAACTCAACGAGGAATTAAACCCACAGTTAGGACAGCTGTTTAATCTTAGCCTCACCTCAGGATACGCACTCCAAGGAGTGGCGCATGGCGACTGTGGTCCCACTTCATAAGGGCGGTGCCTCCACAGACCCTGGAAATTACCGCCCCATTAGCTTGACAAGCCTTATCTGCAAAGCCATGGAGAGGATCATAATGGAACTCATAAATAAAGACATAGGGAACTTGCAGACTTTGGATCCAACCCAGTTTGGCTTTGTCAAAGGCAGATCCTGCCTCTTAAACTTGGTTGACTTTTTCGAGACAGTCACCAAGGCCTTTGATGAGGGAAAGGCAGTCCATACAGCCTACCTCGACCTGGCAAAGGCCTTCGACACAATACCCCACTCAGGTATCATCAAAAAACTCATCCGCTTGAATGTAAACCCATACATCACAAGATGGGTTGCAAACTGGCTAAGTGACAGAACCCACAGGGTCAGAGTTGCTGGAGCCATGTCAGACTCAAAGCCTGTCACAAGTGGTGTCCCACAGGGCTCAGTCCTGGGTCCACTCTTGTTCAGCATCTACTTTTCTGAAGTACAAGCAAACACAGGAGGGTTATGGCTGACAAAGTTTGCAGATGACTGCAAACTGGGTGCCATAGTCGAAAACACATCTGACACAGATATCCTCCAGAAGGGCCTCACAGAAACGGATAACTGGTACCAGAGCCATGGCCTGAAGTTAAACGCCAAAAAATGCATAGTCATACCCTTTGGGAAAAACAAGGTTACCCCTAGCTATCATATAGGTGGCAATCCACTGAGCACAGAAAAGGTCATCAGGGATCTGGGGACCCAAGTTGACAGTAGCCTTTCGTTTGACACTCATGTTGCTAAAGTAGTTAGGAAAACCTTCTATATCGCCCACCTGATCATGAAGGAATTCACATCTAGATCAAGGGAGGTCATCGTCCCCCTGTACTCATCACTCATTAGACCTATGATTGAGTACAATGCCCCATTCGGAATGAATCTGACCAGACACCTGCTGCAGCTTGAAAGGCCCAAGGATAAAGGGTCTCAAAAATATGTCTTATGCTGCCCGACTGAAAGAACTCCAGCTCTATTCAGTCTCATACCGCTTGCTCAGAGGTGACCTGTGCCTGACATATAAGGCCATGTCAAACCCAGATTTGATGAATATGCTTCACCTCAAAAAATCTAGATCCCTCAGAACCACAAGGGCGGGAGACGTAAACCTTGACACGGTTATAAATAGAACATGCTGGAGGGACAGATTCATCACCCAGAGACTCCCTATGCTGTGGAACAAAATCCCGGTACATGTGAGGCAGAGCACCTCGCTGGCCTTGTTCAAGAGGAATCTTGACCAATGGATGGGAGATCGCAGATATACCCCAGGGATTACTTCAGTGTCACTGCTTGACAGAGGCACAGAAAAATGATAGGCATAGTTTTTATTCAAACTAAAGGGGTGGCGAAAGCCACATAACTATGGGCTAGGCTTATAAATGCCCTTGGGCAGATAGCCTAGTATGAACCTATGAACCTATGAACCTATGAAATGTTTTCAATCTGTTAAAATAAGTGACATGGTAGGAGAGGCAATAGGGCGATATGAGTTTTATAAAATTACATTTTAAAGAGAAGAGGAAAATTAGTACAGTACTTTAAACACTAGAATGAGAAGATAAAGGTGCAGATTTCAAGTCCTGCATAGGGGCTTCTTGGGAAGTATAATTTAAGCCTGGTATTTGGCAAAGAGGATGATGGTGGTGAGCTGCTAACAAACAAGTTCATGTGGTTTATGGGTTGATTCCTCCAGCCTTCATTTGCTTAGTCTGTTAACTTGAGCAAGTGACTTAACCAGACAGTGCTTTGGGTTAATTAGGAAATTGGGTTAGGTTTTTGGGTTTGAGGTTGGTATAATAACTAAGATGCTTACTCAATAGACACAAGCTACAAAGTTTTATCACATTTAGAAGGGAAATTGGATAGGCTTAAAATGGCACACAAGTACAGCCTGCCCAGTGCTTACCTATGAACCAATAAATGAAAACTGGACAGCAGGAAGAAGCATCAGGATTCTTAAGCTGGGGAAGGTATGAATAAGAGATGGGACAATACCCTACCAGCAAAATTTTAGCTTATAAAAATGATAATGTTTAAATGTGATGGCTTGCAGTTAAATTTAAAAGCACCTAGAAACAGAAAAATATATTGTATCCTGCTATCTTCTGCTATTTTGATGCATCAGAATTACTCTAAGCACGTTATTATTCTTTAAACTGTTTATGTCTAAAAATGGCTCCAGTCATAATTCTCTTGTATTGAAATTCCATAATGAATTTAAACCACTAACCTTTTCTCCTAGAATTCCATCATATATCACAAAAAATAAAGGGTTTAAACCTTGGTTGTTGTCAGAACTACAAATTTTCTTAGATATTAATTATTCAACAGAAATTAACATAGTCATGATCTGGGATTCATTAAAAGCTTATATATTTGGTAAAACCATTTTTAGTTGGTAGAAGAATAAAATTAAAGAATGGGATTCTGAATTACATGACTTACAAACTCAACTTTTGTTGGTGAAATCTGAAAACAAAACTCTCCAGAAATTAAAAAGAAAATAATGGAATTAAATAAGCTATATAATGAAATAATACATAAAACTAATTTAGCACTAGAAAAACTGAAAGTAAATTATTTGGCCACTTCCCCTAGATATCTGCATAATTTATCTACAAGAGTTAAAGCACATTCCAAAGCTAATAATATTAACAATATCTATCATGAAAAGATGAGGAAGAAAGTGTCGAATGTAGGAGATATTCTTGAAGCATTCAGACATCATTACATGGAACATTTTAAAAATGACAATTATATATAGATCAATTAAATTTGGAGACAATTCATACTAACATAAAAAAATTCCTGACAAACTAAAATCAGAATTGCAAAGACCCATTTCACATAAAGAAATAACTAACAGGATAAAAGTAGGTAAAACTAATAAGACTCCACGAATAGATAGCATAATCTTGGAGTTATATAAACTTTTCCCCACATCTTTAATCTTTCTTTTTCATAAAACGTTATTAGAAATTCAATCACAAGCAATAATACCCCCTTCTTGGAAATACTCTTTAATTACACCAATCTTAAAAGAAAACAAAGATCCAGATTTTTGTAACTCATACACACCAATGTCATTATTAAATAATGATTATGAGATATTCATGTCAATCTTTGAAAACAGAATGAAAATTCCATTACCTAAAATAATAGATAATGATCAAACTAGATTTATACATAATAGACATACACACGACAATATTAAGAGGATAATTACTCTTATTGATCACTTAAATAGAGAAAAACAAGAAACACTGATAATCATACTAGACATAGAGAAAGCCTTTGATTCTTTAAGCTGGAAATATCTATTTGAAGTTCTAGATTTATTTAAATTTCCCTCTTCCTTTATTCATCTCATAAAAAATATATATAAAAATAATCTAGGTTTTATCAGACTAGGTCCCTTTACCTAGTAATCTATTTCTATAACAAAGGGCACTAAACAAGGTTGTCCCATGTCACCTATCCTATTTGCATTAGCAATTGGAATTCTTGCAGTTTTAATACGAAACAACCCAAAAATAAGAGGTGTGGATGTTTATAATCAATATAACTCAAAAATTATACTTTACATGGATGATATATCACTAATGTTATCTAATTCTAAAGAAACTCTAGAAGAATTAGATACACTAACTGAGAAATATTATATGACTTCAGGTCTCCTTTTCAACAGATCAAAATCTAAATTTTTATTTTTAAATAAAAAAAAGATGTACACATTAAAAGGAATCATAGGAGAACAACTTCTCACAATTCACTTTGCATCATCATAATATTATATATCTTGACATAATGCAAGAGTTTGTTTTTTCCATTTAGTTGCAGTGGTAGTGCTGCAATTCACTGTATTCTTAGACTATCTCTGGAAACAAATTTGGGGTTTCATTTTACTGAGATACTCCAGTTAATCCTAACTGTAAGCCACTGGAAAAAAATAAAAACTTTATTGGTACAATTAGATTTTCTTCAGTAAAAGTTAGATAAATTGGAGGACTTTGTTAAGCATTCACAGCTGTATTACTAGCTAACTTTTAGCCCTTCTCTTCATCTGTAGCTGACAGCTATCACTTCCAAGAGCTGGCAAGGTAGAATAGAAGATATATGTCTTCCATACTGTTATAAATTTTCTGCAGTGATGTGGAATCCAGTATGAGCTTTATAATGAAGGAAAGAATCTTGTTTCTTTGACACATGTCTTAAAGAACACAAGTCATTTACCAGTATTGTCAACAACCAATATATTTTCAGTTGACTGAGGTGAAATTCCCTGAGAGTCAAAATATTAGAAGCATAAGCTACCAAGGAGCGCAACATAGGTTCATAGGTTCATTTGTAGCTGACAGCTGTCTCTTCCAAGAGCTGGCAAGGTAGAATAAAAGATATATGTTTTCCATACTGTTATAAATTTTCTGCAGTGATATGGAATCCAACCAATATATTTTCAGATGACTGCGATGAAATTCCCTGAGTGTCAAAATATTAGAAGCATAAGATGTCAAGGAGCACAGCATAGGTTCATAAGTCATAGATGACCGTTTTGAAAGAAATGAATGCTGTATGATTTCTGACTGTGACCCAGTAGTGATTCTAGTCATTTGGAAGATTTCTCACTTCTTTGAATTGATACAACTGTGGTTCAGTTGGAATGGGGACTTACCCCCCCCCCCCACATAAGGGGGTGCAGGAGGACTTGCCCTTCATGTTTCAGGCATTTGATTCCATTGTTTGGTTTCTAGGCATTCTGATATTTGAGGTTCGATAGTAGAACCCAGCAATCCTGCAAGTCAGCAGCATCTCAGAACATCAAAAACAGTCCTGGTTCTATAGTCATGCCTGCATCCTAGAGCCATTGTGGCAGTAAGGTGAAGCAAGCAGTTGCAGCAGATGGCGATGTCTGGCTCATTGGCATAGTGGATAAAGGAGTGGTCTGTATTGTGAAGGATCAGTAGGTTGTGCTTGCACATACCCCTAGTCTCTATGTTTCCCTTTATTTGTATAGAAAACACAGATCCATTCAATAACATGATCTTGACTGATTTCTGACATAAACGTATTTGGAATTATTTTTGTTAGGCCTAGTTGCTTTATTTACACATATTTTGTGTTAAGTTAGTTTTGTTTCTGTTAATGGGTTCATTATATATTCATTAGTTATATAACTCAGGTAAACCTGGTACAGTTCATAACTATATAAGTTATTATCCAACAGGTCCTGTGACTATGTTTACTTCTCTGTGTTCCTGAATGTGACCAACTTGTAAGGTCACTAACAACACTGGTCATTGAATTATTTTGACTGTTTAAAGATGTATACATCTATCCTTCATTATGAATCCAAATTATTTCCTATAAGGATTTGTCCAACAGCTAACTCTTCTGAAAAAAGTTTCATTTCAAAAAGTCTGTGTTTTATAATGCTTAAAAAATGTCCGCAAGACGGAGACTCAAAATATAAAATCATGGGCAATGACTAACAGTGAACATTAAATCTGTAGTTTACCATATGTCACGAGGGTAACACAAATTCCTTTCAGAAAGAAGAAATAGAAATATGAATATAAAAAAAGTTGGTGAAAATTTCTTGAGCTGTGCCAGGTAAAAGGGAAATAAATATAAATGTATTAAAAGGTTTCTGTCCAATAAAATATGTCTGAGTGATACTAGGAGGAAAAATAACTGTGGGATAAGGTAAACTGCATTGTAGGGTGGAACTGTTTTTAAGAATTAAATTCTGAACTGTTTTCAGCAAGAAAAGTTCTGTAGTTTAGTAACTTTCTGAAATTCTGCAGGGACAGTCAGACAGATAGTGAAAGAAAATACATTGCATTACTGGTGGATGAAGAGTAGATGTCAGTTGCCTAAGGTTCAACCCACAGACAGTTAGAGTTCCCCCATATCAAATCACTCTCAGTGACTTGTGCTGCCACTGATTCCCTTTCCTGGGGCATTTATTTCCCCTTTCTTTGAGTTGGTCTGACTGTGAAGTTGGTATACATATATATAGATGTATAACTTCAGGGTGTGTAGGAGGCTTGCTGGGGGAACACTTAAAAAGTATTTTTTCAGCTGTTTTTTTAGGCAAATGCAGATCCTCATTGCATTCAGTTTCATTTACTCATAGTGAAAACAATAAAATGCTGTTTATTGTAGGACTTCTATATTTCTTTCAGTCCCCTCATACTCGGTAGCAAATAGTACCATAGGATCTGCGACAGTTGCTATCCAAAGCAGGATATGTACTACTCTTCATCATACTAATCAGTCAGTCTTATAATAATTATAATAAGTCAATCTTCATCATACTAATCATTCAGGGGATGCAGGGAAAAATACCCACAGAGAGAGTAAAGGCTTCATAAGAAATGACCATGGAAAAGTTTTGGTTCATGTGTAAGTACCAGGATAACTGCCCTGCTGGACCATTTTAAACCTAACCAATTTCCCTCAAAGATGAGAATCAAACCTGTATCTTCTGTATGTGAGGTAAACACCTTAACCATTATGCCAACCCCTAACCATAAATTAGTAGGGTAATACAAACTATTTTGATGGCATTTAGAAATCTGAAATCAGAATATGAATTGTAATTCTTTGATGCAAATGGTCATGCTATATCCTTATCAAGAATCACATAAAACAAAAAGGACTCCATTTCTGAATTATCAGTTATTGAACTGAATAAGCAGGGGCCTCTAACACAGAAAAAAAAATGAATGCTGGCATCTCAGGGCTGAGATGAGCAGTATTTTCCTTACTGGGTATACAGCTTCAAAAGCCATATCAAAACTCACTAACATTACCTGGGACCAGACTGCTGTGAAGCAAATGAAGCACTCGGTTTTAGCATCCTTGGCTTTGCGAACAGCTGAAAAGTCTGAACTATGTGAGCTCATTGTTATATTCACAGCAACTAGGCAGGACAATAACTTCTTTAATAAATTAACTTTTTAGTTCATTCTTTGACATTTAACTAGACAGCATTACTGTTGCAATCCATAAATAAGTAATTTATTTCTCAAAGGAACTTATGCATTGAAGAGATGGTATATAAATAACCCATTGTTATTCAGGAACCTACTATCTCCTGGATCAAAATGCTATAAACTTCTGCTATGCTAGATTACAAAGTTTATAGGATATACAAATTAATACTCTGCTAATGCTACGGGCAAGGTTTTGATCAGTTGGCAGGGATCAGATGCACTATAAATAATTTTGTATGTCCTCTTTGTATCCTACTTCTGAAAAGTGTAAATAAGTTCATAGATAAGTACTAGGCAATTTGTATACATGCCATTTCAATCCTAGCCAAAGCATTCTATCCATAATTTCCATCTAGACACAAGAAGGGCAAGACAAGATAGATCAGGATAAAATTTGAGGCTGCTGATGGTGGCAAGGGTGCTACTCTGAGAGACATGTAATGGAAGTATATGTTGGGATATGAATCTATCACACTGATGTGCCTTATTTATCTGCTGGTGAAGGTTTAGGTCCTTTAACTAAGTATTTGATGAACCACTAGTTCTGTGAAGGCATATGAAATCAAATAGGGTTGGATTTTTCATGGCATGAAAGGCTAGACATAAATGTCCAGGGAGAAATCTATAAGAGACTGGGTAGAGAAAAAAGAGTCACCAGTCTCTTCTGATAAATATTTTTGAAGCCACAAATCTTTTTAGTTTTGAATCTCTATGGTCTCTCAAGCTGTGTGAGATATTTAGATAAATACATACCAAAAGGTGAGTTATCTTCAGTAATGGCTCTGATAAGATATCGGTAAAGGGGAATTGAAACTTCTTTGGATCTAGTGGAGATGCCTTTGGAAATTAGATGGCCAGATAAAAGGCCTTCTGAACTACTGCAGAGACATGATGATCGAATGATAAGGAATTATCAGCAAGAGTACCAGATCCCTTACAATTGTATCTGATTGGTGGGGTGCATCTCCCATATTGTAAGGGAAACTGTTTTGTTTACCAAAATGAACTATGCTGCATTTTTTACATTTAATTTGAAACCATTGTCCTTGCAACAATCATTAACATGGTCTAAGCCATCTTGGAGCAATTGTGAGTCAGCTGAAAAGCGAATAATAACATAAAATTTGCAGTCATCATTTGCAAACTTAGTTAACCATAGGAAGATCTGAGAAATATACACCAAATAGGAGAAAGCCCAAAACTGAGCCCTGTGGTACACCATTGGTAACTGTTTTGCTTTCAGAAGTGGCACCTGCTACTCTAACCACATGGGTTCTGTCAGACAACCAGTTAGCTATCCATTACACAATTTAATTAATTATATTCAGATTTACAAGTCTATCAGTAATACTTGTATGGGGAATAGTGTCAAAGGCCTTGGTCAAGTCTAGCTATGCTGTATGACTGCAGAACCATGATACACTGCTTCAATTACTTTTTCAAAGAAATTATTGATTTTAAAGAGATAGGATCTTCCTTTGATAAAGCCAAATTGATGAGAGTCCAGGGTTGAGGGATTTTCAATGTCCATATTAATACAGTCTGAGATAACGTGCTCCATAGCTTTACATATGAGGCTAGTGAAACTAATGCATGTATAGTTACCAGGGTCTGTGTTGGGGTCACCCTTGTGTATTGGCATTGCAATAGATGTTTTCCAGACTTTGGGAATATAACCAGTGGAGAGGCTTAGATTAAAGAGTTTAAGTAAGAGGCTGGTAATGCCAAATGGGTATGTTGTCAGGGTCTATGGATGAAGTATTCTTATTTTTTGAAAGGGCTGAGAGAACATGTTCCATAGTAATTAAAGAGATGGCTGGCATTGTGGAACCTGTGGGATAGCTATAACTGTGGGTGGAGTAAAATTTGCACAAATTTGTTAGCTAGGATATTAACTAATTCCTTTGGATCAGAGTGTAGTATTATTGTGGCCAGGAATAGAGGGAGTGCTTCCATTGCTCTGAAACCACGTTTCTGTAACTGCACAGGCAAGGGTAGCAGTGGGGTGGTAGTTTACACAGGATAAAGTAGGGTGAGTTTGCAGCATGTTTCATGACACGAAAACTGTAACATAATAGTAGCTGCATGCCTTTATCCTGTTTGTTACACAAGCATCACCATATTTATTGAGTAATGATGCCTTTACAAGTGTATTGCATGGCCTGTTGGGAATCTGCTGCTGCAGCAATAAAGTAAACACATTTAAATTACACCTGTTTCATGACTCATGGCTTGTTCATTTAAATAAGATTTTAATTACACACATGACCAATTCAGCATAGAATAAGTCACACTAAGTTGCTTACTGGGGACTTGCTAATGAAGGAGGAAGATTAGCAGAGATGAATGACTTGAGTATAGAGAGAGAGGTAGAATGGAAGTTCTGTAATGACTTACATCCTACTTGTGGATGTTGAAATGGGAGTGAGTAACACAAGGCGATGAAAGGTTTTATAACACGCTTGTGGACATGAGAATATGGTGAAGTAGGAAGGTATTTAGTTATCTGCACCATATTAGGGAGATGACAATGATGGTGGTGGGTATTTGGTTATTTGCATCATGATTAGTGATTTATCACTAGAGAAGAGATGGGAAGTTTAATTTATAATATAAGTAATTGAAGGTATAACAACTGAAGAGGGGATGACATACCTACCTGCAGCAGGTAAAGGAAACTTAACTTACCTTTACAAGAAGTGATTGCAGACATGAGATGTGAAGAAAAATGGCAAGTGATGGAAAATAGGGATGTACATCCTAGTTGTTCAAAAATGTGCAAAAAGGCTTTCCTGTTTATAATGTCTGGTTCTGCAATTAGGTCAAACAGAAAAGGGCTTTCTTATTTCAGAAATAAATAAATGTTTATTTGTTGACTTCTACATGGTCAGCCTTTGGAAGACTTGGGCCATATAGATTTACTGTGTTTAACTTGAAAAAAAAAATCTTTATGCTTCCTAGGGTCTAGCATTAAATAAAATCAAACCAGCTCAATATACTTTGGCTGTACTTTCATTGATAGAAAATTTGTGAATATTTTCTCTGTCCCATAGAGCTGAGGAAGACTTTCACAAGGCCACTGCATGCTGGTGTGTCATTAAATGTCTTCATTGGGTATGTGCTATATAAAATGGAAAAGAGGGGACTTTCTAAAAGAAAACAACATAAAACTGCATAATAAATTGTCATCCTAAACTGATGTAATAAAATGGTATTTTGCTTTGCTATAGAAATTGCTGAGACTTATGATTTTGTTTTGTTATTTGTCTCCACAACTCAGAAACACTACACATACACTTCCACCATAGCAATAATGGCAGCATCCTTAGTCTTTTAACAAAATTAAGTCATAAGTATATTGCTAGAATTGTATGTGCTGCTGAAATAAACATAAACAGCGGAAGCATTGTTCAACAAATCCAGCTTTAGAAATGGAGCATTCATTACGTTCTAGCTTTTATATATGTTTTTAAACATCACAATAAACACAGTAAATGTTATTTTTGTGAATTTTTAAGAAAAATTTACAAGATCTCTGCAAACCCCAAGGACGATACATACTACTAATAGCATTGTCTATTTGGCTGGGAGTTTTCATAGGACTGGCAGTTCTGTCAATGTTAGGTCTGCTGTGAATAATCATGTCTCATTTAATCAACACACACCTAGTCACAACTTTTGGGGTTTTATCAGTGTTGACTAGTTGGTGACATATCCACTGAAATATGCAAATGATCAGAATTTGCATAATTAAGCATATAAACAGCCTTAATATTTTTGTAGCTATAACAGAGTTCAAGTATCAGTGGCTGTTGTGCTGCTTGCCAGACAATATTTAAATTGATAGCGTCAAACAGGATGTGTGTCATATAGTTTTAAAAATATTAATGAAAACATGAACATAATGATGCTTTCAAAATGGATGACTTAAGCAGATGCTAAGATTCATTTAAGAAAGTATCAGTAAAACATATGAAGGACACTGACTTACAAAGGCAGACCATAATAAGTGTAGCATGAGGAAAATAATAAAAAATTTGAATGAACCTCATTGTGAAATGTTAGCAAAACACCACCCCCATAGCAGCAGTTCAAAAACATAAAAACAATAACAATCTACCAAGTAAGAAATACTTTCCTAATTTTATTAGATAATTTTGTTATAATTTTCTGTTCTGACCTCTTAAATGTTCAACACTACTAGATGGCAGTCAGGTGATTCAGCAAATAATACTCAGTGCTTGAGGCATCACTCGAATAATTCTCGAGAATCACAAGGAGAGGTCACTTGGGCTGAATGAGTTAAATTCAATATGATGCTTGGAACAAAACCCCTCAAGAGTTAAGCATACACATGCAAAATACACGTGTGTCTCTGTGTGTTTCTGTACACTTGTATACAGGCCACAAAATACATATGATTCCACAGCTGAATTTAGGCACCATTGAACCCTGAAGTTACTAGGTGTCCCCCAACCACAGCAAGTTATATTATTTTGATATATCGTTACACGATTGTCAAACAAACAAAAGTTAGTACAGCAGTCTTGTGTACTTACTAAACCAGGCTGGTAATGATAACTCTTATTTATACCTCTTTTAAAACTGAAAGATATCTCTTGGTATAGTAATAGTGTTTTGCCTAGTAACTGGTTTAACAAGTTCATGAAATGCTCTTAACTTAGACAAATCCTGCTGTTGTACATTCTCTCCTCTAAAACTAAAATTGTAGCCAGTTTTAGGCACCTGCAGTAGCTGTGATTATTGAGTGTTCCCCCAATCATCCTTAACTATGTGGGGGTCTGGCAAAAGCTATTGCATTTTTGGGGAAATATAAGGAGTGAAAAAAGATTCCCCCATGAACCACTTGTAATGAAAAATCCAGATGCACAACAAATAAAAGGCCACCAGATTCCAAAAATACTTTATTAAAATAAAAAAAAATCTTTCAAACACAGTCTTCTCTAGCACCTTGGCCTTAAGCCTTTAACAGAGTATATATATATATATATATATATATATATATATATATATATATATATATATATATATATATATATATATATATATGGCCCTAACCAACATCATTTATATACATCATTGCCAACTAATTAAACAATTAAGCTAAAATTTTGTTTGTTGTGCAGTGAAAAAAGATTATTCATTTTCTGATGCATGCATTATCTGAAACAGGGTTCTGATATGACCTTGCTAGGATAAAGCCGACAATCAGTGAATGTACAAGAGGAAGGTAAGTGCTAGGAATGAGCAGCTCAGAATGACCAATCCCAGTGCTCACCTTGGATTTTAAGAAGAGCAGATGCTCCCAATCTTCAGGAATGGTTTTCTCTCTCAGGGTGTTTAATAAATACTGGCAGAATTCTGGGCAAAGCCAAAAATAATAGCAGAATCTTCTTCTTCTTTCGGCTTTTCCCGGTTAGGGGTCACCACAGTGGATCACCTGTCTGCTCATGATTGGCAGTGGAATTTTACGGTGTCGAGTTGCCATTCCAGCGCCCAACCTTCCACAGAAGGCACACACTCACACCTAGGGCCAATTTAGAGTGTCCAATCCAATTACAGCATGTCTTTGGGATGTGGGAGGAAACCGGAGCACCTGGAGGAACCCACGCGACCACAGGGAGGACATGCAGACTCCACACAGAAGGCACCCCAGCCGAGGATCAAACCGGAGAACCTCTTGCTGTGAGGTGGCAACGCTAACCGTTGCACCACCATGGCTGCCCCTAAACTCAAAATCAGGAACACTTTTTAAATATTACTCTAATTCACTTAAAAAGTAAAAAAAAAAAAACATTTTACATCGACGTGCCTTTTTTAGGCATGTCTAAAGTCTGGAGTTACTGACTGTCTATCCTGAATGATTTGCCAGTACATCAAATATTTTACAAGGGGCAGAGCAAAATTATGAGGCAAAATCTGAGACCTCCTATGAAATCAGGGAAAGTGACAGGTACACATTCCTCCTCAATGAAGTAAATAAAAGTGACTTACTGTAGGCTGATGACCATAGCTCTCAACCACCCATCTCCAAAATGAGGAACACTAGCCCTCATAATGTGGAACAAATGGGCAAAATGTGGAACACATACTTATGGCTTACTAACACCTTCAACTAGGAAGGTCATAGGATGGTTAAAATATGCTGATTTTACTTAAAAAGAAGATCTTTTAATGAATTAATGTGATTTGTTTCTATTTAACATGGATATCAGATAAAAAAATCCTCAAATGAATGTGTGACAGACCGTTTCAATGTAGAGCTTTGAAGAGCATTAACTTTTTAAGACCCCAAATGAGGTACGTTCCTCATTATGAGGTACACTTGAGAGGTATGCTGATGACTGCTAAACAACTGTCTGATCTGGTGTGGCATTACTAGAGTTGCACAATGTATTGCTATTTGCTGAAATCAGTGTAAAACTACTATTGCTATAGCTTATGAATATATATGTGTGTGTGTGTGTGTGTGTGTGTGTGTGTGTGTGTGTGTGTGTGTGTGTGTGTGTGTGTGTGTGTGTGTTTTACAATATAAGAGTAACAAAATGGCAATAATTTATTTTACTTTCTAGCAAAAACATAGATCTCACACATGATAGGTGGCTATATTTGCCGGCATGGTGGGAGGAAGAGGATGTGTATGAATGCAGCTGTTATTTAACATGGTGGTGCTGTGAGTACTTTTATCATTTCACTGTGCTATGCTCTGATTGAGTTATTGGCTATGTTTTTTTTTTCCTATGTGGAGTCTGCATGTCTTCTCTTTCTATGTGTTCACCTATCCATGTACTCTAGTTAACCCCAGAATCTCAAAAACATGCAGCAAGTGAAATGGAATTCTTTCAGTTTCCCCTGAAGATGAACATGGTCTGTGTGTGTGTGTGTGTGTGTGTGCGTGCGTGCGTGCGTGCGTGTGTGTGTGTGTGTGTGTGTGTGTGTGTGTGTGTGTGTGTGTGTGTAAAAATATCTCTTATTTTTATCTGTGCATACACACACAATAATGCTGGGCACATGCATTACTTTTCTGGGTAGCAGTGTTGAAGACCAGAATATCATCGGCCAAAATCCTGAGACAAACATTTAAAAAGATGAAATGCTGAAACTCACAATACTGAGCTCCTGGTCTTGCTCCTTTTGCTGGACTCGTGTTAGCACTCCTTCCTCTAAATGCAGATTCAGGGAGTTTCAGTCTTCTGTGTTTTTCAGCCTTGTGGGTTTTAACATTTTAGTCTTTCAGTATGTTTGTCTCTGGATTCTGGCTGGGGATATTGTTGTCTTCAGTAACATGATACTTCACAGAACACTTATAACGTCTAAGGGTGTAGAACATCTAAGGGTGTAGTGGCCCCCACACCACAGACTGTACAAAGGGATTTTGACATGCACTTAGTGGTGGTCTCTGCCCTCAACCCCAGGCATTCTAAAAACAGCACTGCACAGAGATGTGCACAGAAGGTTGCTGTAGGTTATGTATTGACATTGAGGATGGTGCGGTCATTACTTCTTTAATTTACATTACAATCAAACCTTAGAGGTATGCACAAGAAGTGTTATAGAGGTCATTATAACTTGCGTTGAGGCTGGGGACAGTGTAGTCATGGCTGGTGCAGGGGCACTGTACTGTCTAGGAGCAGCAAAGTGGTTCACATTACTGTAATTATTATTTGTTTACTTTTCTCAGAATCACACGTCAGTCAAATATTTAGGTGGCCACCTTAGGGGTACGGGCAAAGAGTAAGGAGGCATGCTGTGTATATGTACGACCATAGTCACTTGAGGTACATAACTGTACCATTTGATCCTCTGCTTTCATTTCAATCTAAAACCAGGGGGATGTGCAGACAGTGACTGTCTTTTTTGGGGGGGTTGGGTGGCTAAATTCAGCTGTGGAATCAGGCAGTATTCCCAGAAAGGATTTGTGTATCCTCACAAGCGATTGTCTTGATAGTTTATTGTGAGCTACTATTTTGTCAGCTTTGAACATTAAACCTTGGATACAACTTTTGTCTTCCTTGGAAAAAAAACAAAACACTAAAATTCTGTCCTTACTGATCATTTTTGTTCGGCTCCCTATTGAAATGTTGGCACTCAAAATGCTGAGTGCCAACAAGCAAAAAAAACCTGCAACCCCTAGAGACACGCACATTGAATTTATATATACCAACTCTGAGATCATCACACCTTGCAGAAAAGGGAATATTCTGAGAAATGGCAGCTAGCATATGTAAGTTCATTCTTTTGGTCATTCAGTCTCCACTTTTCAGGACTCGCTCAAGTGGATCCCGACATTTCAAATGGTTACCTTTTTGCTCAGGCCACCGTTGGATTAAAAGACTGGGAAAATGCTCTAAAATGCACCTCAGAGCATCTATAACCCTATGGCTTTTGGGGGCTCCGGCTTAACTGAGTTATTTCCTAAATGTTTATTATTATGCTGTCTTGATCAGGTAACAAATGTTGAAAGGATGCAAGGAAAAGTAAAGTTGAACAGCAACACTGAATTTCTTTCCTTAATCATAATTTTTGTTCAAGCCATCATTGGATGAAAGGGTTGTGTACAAAGAAAAGAAAAAAAATGCACTTTGGAGTATAGAGAAAGTCATGGATTCTTGAAAATGCTCCAGAGTATGGAAAAATGTGAGAAAAAGAAGAAAAAAGTAATATGAGTAGTGTGGGCAGCCTGAGATGAGGAAACAGAGTGGAGTACTGGAGGGTGTGTATGTGTGTTTTTGTGAATGTGTAGAAATGTAGGGTTTGTGAAACAGTATGCCATGCCTAGGATACCATTTTTCCCAAGTTCAGCCCGGCATATAGAGTTGTTAGAAAGTATCATCATTGCAAATAAATGTCAATCACTGTGAATGTCCCCCTGTGAGATGGGCCAACGTAGTGTCCACAGGTCTGGCAGAACGTTAGAACATTGTAGCTACAATTCAGTTTGTTCCTAAAAACTCAGCAGCATGAACTAAAAGATTGCTTAGGAGGGGTATTGGTGACAAGGTGATACCTAGATGGAAGTTTCTGGTGGCCTCCAACTTGACACTAGGCAAATGAAGGCTGGAGGAATCAAACTCTAAACCACATGAATTTGCTTGTTATCAGCATACAACCTTCATCCTCTTTGCCAAATACCAGATTTAAATTATACTTTACAAGAATTCCCTATGCCTTCACGCAGGCCGAAACAGGTGTTGACATGATGTCATTTCTGCCAAGTGCTCTGAATGTCAACGTGAAGTAATTCAACGAAGCTCGGGTAAATGGCAGGAGTAACTATGACTCTCTTACGGTAGCCAAATGCCTCATCATCTTATTACTGATGTGCATAACCTGTAATACAATAAACTTTGTTTGAAATCTACTGCTACCTGGTCATTGGTTCTTGGAAATTTTGGTTTACATTTATGATCCAGTGTGGTTCGCTTGCCTGGTTTGTTTATGTATATATATATATATATATATATATATATATATATATATATATATATATATATATATATTACAGTTTTGTACTTTAGAATGTTGTGTCATATTTAAGAATGGAGCCTTCTTAGCCCTCACAAGTCTAGCCTTCTCATTCCTAGATGGGGCATGTTTTGCATGTTTATGGGCAGTATACCTTTTCCTTACTTCAAAAATTGTAATTGACATGACATTTTTAAAGAAAAAATGTGGCTAACTAGACATTCTAAATAAAATATATAATATATAACCATAAATCACGAGAGATTTACTGGCTATTAAAAAAATAAATGCTAGCATATCTTACTGCACAAAATAAAAAAAATGTAAAAAATGCATAATGTACACGGTGTGCCCTTATTACATTCATTGTATACATGCTTGCACAACCACACATACACATAAAAATAATATATATAATAGCTAGAGATATATCATAAAATAGACAGCAGAAACATTTTGGTAACAATTTGCTGATTACACACCAAACAGTACTGCAAAACATGTTCACTTGCTTCTGAGTATTTTTTTGAAGTGATTGCAACCTTTTTTTATTTGTATGTGCCCATTTTACAGTTTAAGCATTGCCCTTTTCTCAACAGAAACTAAATTGTAGGTGATGCACTGACTAAAACCTCTGTTGTACACCCTAACACCATTAACATCGATCTGCACTTGGGGTAGCTGGTTGCCCCTAATACAGTCAAATAGAAAATAATGGAACGTAATTCCTCATCAAAACAAAAAAAAAAAAGCTATCTGGTCTTAACCATCATTCATCCAGAATAAAAAGCAATTTACACCAAAGCTTATGATCACAATAATCTTCCATCACACTTGACCATGCTTGAGATGACTTCCACACCTTGACGTTATTGATAACACCATCATGGCTCAGTATTTTCCTTGTTAAACCCTTTCAAAACTCCCAGATTTCTTCATTTCCTCATGTTGATGTAGAACCACATGCTACAGAACTAGGTAGAGGGTTTACAATGTGTAGCAGGTGAATGCAACGAGACTAAGAAGCAAGCCACTTGCTTTGTGTAGTGTAGATGTCTCTGACAACCTGAGAACTGTGTTGAAAGCAGTCCAAAAATAATTATTTTAAATCATTTGTAGGAGAGGCTACTCCTGTCTGTGTAACAGAAATTTTACCTGAACGCAACAACATGCAGAAACTTAACTCCATTCCCCTTTTGGCATTGTTCTTTTAACTCACTTTTGAGAATGCATATATATAGATCCAGTCAAAAAATCACTATACAGCATGACTGAATGCATAATGCCATTGTATTCTCTGCATTTGCCATGCCCCCCATTTTAAAACATTTCTAGTATACTTTACAAAGTTTATTTACCTTGTAAGCTACTGTTGCCTATACAGTCACAGGGTCTGCCTTGCATAATTCTAATTTTTGTCATTTAGTCACTTATCATTGAAGTTGAAATGTGATCTGAGAGGGACCTTTTATGGATTTCAGACAGGCAGTATGATTTTCCACCTCTAAAACATCTCACTCTTACTCATTTCAGACCTAATAAAATTCTGATCTCCAACTACTCAGCAATCTCATATCTTGCATCACTGTATAATTTTCATCACTTTTCCTGTTATGTCTTAATTAAGACACGCCCATAATTTTGTTGATAATTTTGCAGAATGTCATTGATTTTGCCTCAAGTTTTTGCCCTATCCTTCATAAAATTGATGAGTTTCTAGTAAATCACCAAGAACTTCAGTCAATAATGCTAAAGAATGCAGTTTCATTCTTTTTAAAATTGGAGATGTAAAATGTGTTCTATTAACTTTCTGTGTGGATTCGAGTAATATTTAAAAACTGCCCCTGATTTTAGACCTTTGTCCCCAATTATTTTGGCTTTGTCCCTGATTCTTGAGCAAGGAAGTTGAGCACTATGACCTAATTCCTTCTCCAGTACAACTAATATTTAAGCTAGAGGAGCCCTAAGGCAGTGAAAACCAACAAAACCGCAAAACAAACACTCAAAAAGAGAAACTACCTTCTAAAAGATGCCCGTATAATTCAGTTATACAAATGCTTCCACAATGTGACACAGACACAGTTGTGCTATTTTCTTTGTGAAATGCTCATGGCTAAATGCTGTCTTTCTTCAAAAGACATTCACACCACTGCTGTCAGAATACCCTTCATTAGATAAGTAAGACAACAGTCACAGTCTTTGTCAAACAAAAAAGCTCTTTACTTTTAACATGTTTTGTTTCATATACAAAACAGGACTGCCATTATACCAGGAAAGCAATTTCATATGTTATGACTGTGGACAAAAAAAACAGTCTATCTATATCAGTAGTGGCAGTAAGTTTGTTTAATTACATTTCCACACCCTGCAGATGAATGTGAGTTGGATACCAGGGGTTATGGAGCCCAACTCCATAGCAGTACCACCCAAATATGTATACACATAGGTGAGTAGGCTTAACAGCTCACAGCAAATTTGCAGACTGACCGGTCACGAGCAGTGTGACTTTATTCCCAAGTAAGCTGTATACTTTCAGCCCCAGAGACGAGTTATAATCACAGACTCCCCAGGAATTCCATCACCTCAGTCTGAGCTCAATACCGAACCCAAATACCAGAAGAAGAAGAACAGTGCGAGGTGGTACGGCTTCACTTCACAGAAGCGCGGTGGTAGGACTTTAATGGAAAAGTACCGTATATTCCATGTTCACACAACCTCATACCATGATGTTGCTGTTATTTTAGTACTCTGAATTCTAAAACAGTGCCCATATATTCCATGTTCACACAACTTCATGCCATGATGTTGCTGTTATTTTAGTACTCTGAATTTTAAAACAGTGCCCGTATATTCCATGTTCACACAACCTCATGCCATGATGTTGCTGTTATTTTAGTACTCTGAATTCTAAAACAGTGCCCGTATATTCCATGTTCACACAACCTCATGCCATGATGTTGCTGTTATTTTAGTACTCTGAATTCTAAAACAGTGCCCGTATATTCCATGTTTACACAACCTCATGCCATGATGTTGCTGTTATTTTAGTACTCTGAATTCTAAAACAACGCCTGTCACTACATCTTATTCAAATAAACCATGTAACTGCAAATGAGCTATAACCTTATGCCAAAAGTCTGATCCCTACAACCACTACTTGTACGAGTGATTCTGAAAAGTTAATCATTTGATCAGAAAAGCACTCAAGTTCTTGCCTCAAAAATAAGTATCTCAGTCGAACTGATGTAACCCAGTAAGCAAAGACTAAATGAGAGAAATAAAACAGTAAAATAAACAGAAACCTGAACAGAACAACTTATATAAAAGTATTTATCTTTCATCAAACGTAGTCACATTTTCAGGTAGACAAAAGAAATTACAAATGTCTCTCTGCAAAATGCCAAAGTACTGGGTATACTAAAATTAAACTGTTGAATCTGGAGTGACCACAATGCCTTCAATAAAGCATCCAGTTAAAAGTACAAGTCTCTGAAATGTTTTGGACACTATTGCATATGGATAAACCCCAGTTAAAACTCCAGTACAGTCATAAAATTGTAACACATATAACATTACTGCTAGTTCAAATGTTTTGCTTGTTAATGCGGTCAAAGCAACTTATGCACTTGCTGAATTATTACAGTTTACGTCTTCTTGGCTGGATTTCCTTACAGGAGTGAGAGAAGAATACAATGTAGGAGAAAATAATTTGTTTTATTGGCTAGTTATTCTAGATGGCTGTTGGATTCACTAGCATTAAAACCTTACAGAATTATGCCTTTATCTTGTTTGAAGTTTGTTACACTGTTACATTTGTCAGTAAAAGACTCATCTGACATGCTAAAATATTTGTACTAATGCTGCAAGCCATTATAAACTCTATTTTGCCATTCAAAGAAAATGTTTCTTCTTCCCATGAAAGACTTTGCGAATCCAAACATTTCTGCAGACAGTTACTTAAGGAATTATTAAAAAGCAATAGAACTCTATTTCATATTAAGCAGAATTCCACGTATATGATTAAAATGCAGGAAGATGTGTAAATACAATATAACATGCATAATACTCTGAAATAATAGCCTTTACACTTTCAAAATAAGGCATGTTAATTAAATGCTTTTCTGAGCCACTAAGAAGTAAAGATATATAAAAAAAACTTACTTTGTGAAGTCTTGAGGTGAAATGTTGCCATGCAGCATGGAAAGGCATGCATCTAAGTTAAGCTATGACAAGGAACGGAAGCATGTGTGTGGAGTATCTACATATTTACACTTTTGGTAGTGTGTTGTACTGCTGTTGACTTTTATTACCCTTTCTGCCATCCAATACTTCAAGGTAATGATGGGAAGAAGTGAAATTCTGCTCATGCTGACACATCAGCAGATTTATTGAAAGGGGAAGCATGGGCGGAACTAGATTTGCATTAACATGGAACTTGAAAGCACTTTAAGTTCTACTGACAGGTTTTCTTCTGGGTCCTGCTGCCTACAAGCATCATATACTTTATAATGAGGAACAAGGGCAGACAAACTGTTAAAATGATTGCCTGCAGAGATCAAATGGTGGTTATTGGAGATGTCTGAATGAACACTTATTTTGAACCTTGTGTTACAGAATAAGTTCAGATTATAATGACTAGAATTATTAATAGTTTCTTAAGTGAGGTTCTTGTTTAATATAACTCACCCTTGTGTTCAAATATAGTTCAGTAATCAAACTTTAAGTTTGCATCTAAATTGTACTTTAAGTTCCAGTCAGTTGTTGCCTACATTTACTGGTTGACAGCAGGTCAGAACATAGAATTTTTCAAATTAACTCTATAATATTGCTGTTGAGACAAAAAAAAAAAAGCCAAATGTCTAATATGAATTCAACATGGTAGGCACCTAATACTTACTTATCTTATCAATTTAGTGCACAAAAATGTCCAAGAGCTCACAGAAGTATAATACCTTGCAATGGAAATCAAAGCTTATTCTGTACTTAGTAAACACAAAATTGCTCTTCCCCACCTCATCATTTTAATATACTGCTTATTTTCATGAACTAAGTTTTATTTTCTTTGTTTTACTTGTTATAGTTTGTCATACAGGATATCTTGCTGCATTGAGGCCCATTTGTAGTAAAGGTCATGGCAGAAAAACTCAAGGAAATGTATATTCATCAATGCTCGAATATAAAAGGAAATTGTGTGTTGTTGCATAAGGTACTATATCATACATATATGTATTGAATCAATCAATAATTAATATTTATTACATAACTTCTCAAAAAATCTCAAAGCTCAGAACAATAAGGGAAACAAAAATAGTTACAAATCTCAAAGCTTAGAAAGATAAGTGAAACATGTATGGAAAAACTATACACAAATGTATATAAAACATACAGTAAGATAATTGAATAGCCATGATTGAACACAAAATAAAATACTCTAAAGTTATGGAACACCAAAGGTTGATTAAACAGATATGTTCTCAAGTGAGAGCAGAAGTCAAATCAAGCTGGACAGATTCTTTGTCACCTGTGCAAGGTGTTCTAAAGTCTAAGGGTGACTAGTAAAAGGCAGGAAGCAGAAATTCATTCATTAAAACCCTAGAGAGATATCATACTGTCTAGCAGTAGAGAAATAAAAAACTCTAGTAAGGTTATAAGTTTATAAATACTTCTTTTATATAAGCAGAAACCAGATTCTTTGCAAAAATCTATGACTAGAGTGCTCAGCTGAGACAGCTATCAGATCAGAAAACATAATGCAAAAATTAATTATCAGCAGTAGAAAAATGTGACAATGCCATTACTAAACACCTTCCAAGATTATGTAATATGTTTTATCTTACAATCAGAAAAAAAAGAGTTTAACTTTTTTCAGAAATAATTTTATATGTATATAGAAAGTAGAACATATTAAGATGAAGTTATGGCAATCAAACTCTTCACCAAATGGCTATTAGTTTAACTTAAGAAAGTTATGAACCTTTGGGTAAACAAAAAGTCAAACTTTCAAGATATATGAAATTTATTGTTTTAACGTGCAACTGCACAGGCAGCTCCACAGGGATACAGGCAAAGAGCCCCATCCTAATCTGTTGCAAACACACATGGTCACACGGTCATTGCCATAAAAGCAGCAATACTGAAAAAGTGATGCTGCAATAAGGGTCTCCCCCAAAAGAGATGGTGATGTAGAATCCTCAAACTAAGGAGATCACACTGCAGCAGTAATAATGCCCCACTCTGTAAAAAAAAAAATAGAAGACCTACCTCCTTCGTGGTAAGGCAGTCCTCCACCTGCTTTTGTGAAGACGAGTACAAGATACTTTGGGTATTCTAGGTTTGAATGAGTTATTTTATTCTATTAATTTTCAGGAAAAAAATTCTCCATCATGATTTATACAGTTAATTACTTCAGTCAAATAGTAAGTAACTGTGACACAGATTATATGCAATGACACCTTGGGTCAGCAGTTTGCAGTTCAGAATACAGCATGGTTAGAATGAATGCATTGCTGAGGTTATCTGACATGGCAAGAATTTCTCCTGTAAGGGAACTATTTTCCAATTTTAATTCCTTTTCACTGCTACCAAAGGACTGATAATTTTTCCTGTTCTTCCACCAAAATCATTAAACTTACTGGTAGTTTTCCAAGTGAAACATAACTGAATACAACTAGTTACAGTGAATCATCCTTCCTCAGTAACTGACATTTTAGAGCTCCTTTTGCAGCATGGACTTTCTGAATAGTCTTTTTTGTTTCATAAACAGTCTGCAGAACAGCATACTCAATGCAGGATGCCAAACAACAATTAATAAAGATAGCAACTGTCTTACTTTGTCTGATGAGCCAGACAATTTGTCCTGTTTTGACCTAAGTAAGTCTGTCTCCACTGGGGTAAGGGTATGTCTCACCGCACTGCCCTTAATCATTCCATTCTTTCTTTATGTAGTGTCACCCTTACATCAAAACTAACTATGCTCGATCCCATGTAAGAAAAGTGGCCTTACTCTTCATGATAACTAGAAGGGTAACTTTCTGGGGCAAAGGACTAAAATCAGGGGCAGTTCTTAAATATTACTGTAATTCATATAGAAAGTTAATAGAACATGTTTTGCATCTTCATGCATTTTCAAAAGGATGAAGCTGTATTGTTTGCCATTACTGACTAACTGTAGTTCTCAGTGATTTACTAGAAATATTCTAATTTTATGAGGAAAAGGGCACGTATAGACAATATGCACATTGAGCCTGAAACTGATCAGATACAGCTCTCTGACTCATTTATGGAACATGATGTACTCCTGAAAATGTCAATCATTTGATCAGAAAAGCACTCTAAGCTCATGCCTCTAAAAATAATTAGCTCAGTCTTACTGATCTCAACTAAATAAGAGAAATAAAACAGTGAAATAAATAGAAACCTGAAGAGAAGTATTTAACCTTCATCAAAAGTAGCCACAGATGTCTCTATGCAAAATGCCACAGCACTGGGCATACTAAAATTATTCTGTTGAATCTGTTGACCACAATGCCTTCAATAAAACATTCAGCTAATAGTACAACAAAACATTTTTCTCCACCATGATTTATGCAATTAATTGCCTCAGTCAAGGAGTAATTATCTGTGACACAATTTATATGTAAGGACACCTTGGGTTAACAGTTTCCAGTTCAGAATACAGCATGGTTAGAAAGAGTACATTATTGAGGTTACATGACATGGCAAGAGTTTCTCCTGGAAGGGAACTATTTGGCAATTTTAATTCCTTTTGACTGCTTGCAAAGGGATAAGATTTCTGCTGTTCTTCCACCAAAATCATTAAACATTCTACTGGGTAGTTTTCCAAATGAAGCATAATAACACAGCTAGTTACAGTGAATCATCCATCCAAATGAAGCATAACTAACACAGCTAGTTACAGTGAATCATCCATCCAAATGAAGCATAACTAACACAGCTAGTTACAGTGAATCATCCATCCAAATGAAGCATAACCAACACAGCTAGTTACAGTGAATTATCCATCCAAATGAAGCATAACGAACACAGCTAGTTACAGTGAATCATCCATCCAAATGAAGCATAACGAACACAGCTAGTTAAAGTAAATCATCCATCCAAATGAAGCATAATGAACACAGCTAGTTACAGTGAATCATCCATCCAAATGAAGCATAACGAACACAGCTAGTTACAGTGAGTCATCCATCCAAATGAAGCATAACGAACACAGCTAGTTACAGTGAATCATCCATCCAAATGAAGCATAACTAACACAGCTAGTTACAGTGAATCATCCAGCCAAATGAAGCATAACTAACACAGCTAGTTACAGTGAATCATCCGTCCAAATGAAGCATAACGAACACAGCTAGTTACAGTGAATCATCCATCCAAATGAAGCATAACGAACACAGCTAGTTACAGTGAATCATCCATCCAAATAAAGCATAACTAACACAGCTAGTTACAGTGAATCATCCATCCAAATGAAGCATAACTAACACAGCTAGTTACAGTGAATCATCCATCCAAATGAAGCATAACTAACACAGCTAGTTACAGTGAATCATCCATCCAAATGAAGCATAACGAACACAGCTAGTTAAAGTAAATCATCCATCCAAATGAAGCATAACTAACACAGCTAGTTACAGTGAATCATCCATCCAAATGAAGCATAACGAACACAGCTAGTTAAAGTAAATCATCCATCCAAATGAAGCATAATGAACACAGCTAGTTACAGTGAATCATCCATCCTCGGTGACTGACGTTTTACAGCTCCTTTTGCAGCATGGACTTTCTGAATAGTCCTTTTTGTTTCATGAACAGACTGTAAAACAACATATTCAAAGGAGGATGCTAAACAACAATTATTAAAGATAAGATCTGGCTTACTTTGTCTGGCCAGTCATCCAATTTGTCCTGTTTTGACCTAAGTAAGTCTGTCTCCACTGGGGTAAGGGTATGTCTCATTGCACTGCCCTTAATCATTCCATTCTTTCTTTATGTAGTGTCACCCTTACATCAAAACTAACTATGCTCAATCCCATATAAGAAAAGTGACCTTACTCTTTATGGTGAATATTTTCTACACGTGACATGTTGGCAGACCCATCTGTGCAATATTAACTGGGTTTTAAAGTCTTAGATTATTACAGTCCTTGTCTTCCTACAGCTTTACCTGCCTGCCTTAAGATTTTAGCTTTATGTTGTACCCCTTTTTCTCTTATGATCTGAATTTTTTGAGACAGAAGCTACTGCCTCACTGCAGCACCTGTGGCTGCTTCGGTCCATCAGTACCAAATTCTTTCTTACTTAATTTGGAATTCTCCACCTCATTTTCAGTTCCCTGTTTTGTTTTTTGATATCTCTGACATCATCACTGTCATCTTCATTGATGTACTGTTCCTCCACTTCATTCTTGCATTTATGTATCCTGGAATGAGGCACCCTTATAAAAGTACCACTGTACCTCACAAGTACCACAGCTCCATCCTGGCCATTGATAACTCCAGGTCTTTTCTACTCTGCACAATCATTTAAATATACCTTGCCTAACCTTTCAAACTTTCCATTTGTGGCACAATTTTTTTCTGTAGAGCTGTTGAAACTTTCTGCCTCAGAGCATGCTCTCCTTGATGCATGCTGTGTTGAAGTATGTTCTTCTGCTGCCACACTCCTTGTGGACCTTTGAAAACTTTACCAGTCAAAACAAAAGGGAGATCTCGGCTCTAACCAAACACAAACTGATATGGACTGCAACTAGAGACATTCTGCACAGTACTTTTTACCATTAAATCCCTATCTATTTTCATTTTCCAGCCACATCCATTGGTAGGTTTTACTATTATTTCTGCAAGTTTTTGATTGTGCCTTTCTAGAAGCTCCCAGCTGCATGAGTTCTATGCTGACATGGTGATTCTTTCAGTATTGAAGATCTCTGCTACATTTCTATTTACATCATTATTGAATTTCGCACCTTTGTTACTGAATACCTCCCGAGATAGACCATGCTTGCTTATTCAGAAATTAGTATATTTCTTTACAATTTCCTAGATTTTCTTTGTGCACATAATGCGTTTGTCACTGAAATGTGTGAACTGATCAATAGTAGGAAAGTAGCCAGTGCAGATTGAATTTCATGTAAGATTATTTGTACTCCACTGCCAGAGCCCTACCAAAAATGGGCCTTTGTTTATGTCTGCTGTATTTCAGGCAGACTTCACAATTGTCAGCAGTTTATTGTAAGACAAAATTGCATTTAAGATATTTGTTTCCTGAAGTACAAAGCAGTTGTTTTACCATAAAAAGCATGTCCAAACTGAAGATGCAGTTTCTTTAAAACTGCTTGCTTCTTCTCTCTAAACGTTTTTTGAAACTGTGGGTACCTCATTCTGGAATAAGACTCCTTAAAAGTTTTCCTGTAGAATACTAACACATTAATGTCCAGAGCTATTAAATTTGAGAGTTACTGTTTGTTGAAACTTTACTGCTTTGCCATTATCAAACATGACTGTTCTTATCCTTTCTAGAGATGCCTTAGCAGCAAAGGCACCTCACTTGGAACTACTTCTCTTTTCATATCATTCTTTCTTTCTTTATTTACTTATCATTTGTTAAATAAATAACAGTGATATTTGTCCTGTTTTGCTGGTATCTTTATTTACTTGGTTGAAAACACTACTTTTCCATTTCCAGACCTGAGAGTCTTACTTCTAGGTATATCAGATTTTCAATATATTTTCCAACTCAGTCTCTGTTTCCTGATATAGCTTTCCTATCATTCTTCTTCACAAAATGTGCATGTGTATATACAAAAAACTTTGCATCAGATGTCATTTAATTGACAAATAAAGATAGATTGTATTTAGATGTTTTGTTTTTCTCCGTCATTTTAATTTGTTAACCTCTGTTTAGACAGTATTTAGCTTGGTGATAGTTATTGTGACATACAGCAGATTTAGTTCTGTCATACTCCTTCTAGAATTGGTGAGCTTTATAGTGAGAAACCATCTTCTGCTGCCATTGAAACAGTTAGACAAACAAAGTTTTCAAGGCACGTGGACATTTTTTGTATGAATACCAGCCCTGAATCATTGTCATAAAGGTAAATACTGCTGAAAATAGTCATAAAGTTGATACTGTAATAAAATTCTCTGACTGCTGTAAAATTCTCAAGAAAAGAAATAAGTGCAGACTCTTATTATGAGGAATGTTCCTAATTTTGAGTCTAAAAAAGTCCATGTTCACACAGTTCCACAATGAAAGGGTCTTTCACACATTTATTGTTACAACATTTAAGGACTATCCATTGTAACTAGTGTTGAATCATATTCATTCATTGAAAGAGCGTTTTACAAGGATTAGGATAAAGTAACATGTTTTATTCATCATGTGAGTTTCCTGAAGTTGTTAGCAAGCTGTTAGCAGATATTCCACATTTAGCCAGTTTCTTTCACATTTTGTGATATAGTGTTCCACATTTTGGAGATGGAAGGTTGAGAGTTATGTGCAGACTTAACATGCACTGTCTTATAAGTTAGAGTAAAACCTTGAAAATAATTTTAAATCTAAATAGCAGCCAACACAGTGACTGAAAATGGGTAAATATGAGATGAATGTGGAATTCCAATTAACAATAGAATTCTGCACCAGTGAAAGCCAAAATTCAGCAGGAAAGCTAAGATATACAGAATTACAACAGTCAAGACATGATGAATCACGACTATGAACAACAGTTCCAAGTCTTTGCTAGAAAGTAGATCTTGATCCTGAAGATGTTCCATAAGTGGAAAAAATAGGAAATAACCACAGCTAGAACTTGTTCCTAAAAGATAGTTCATTATTGGACTTACCCCCAGATTATGTGCCTTACACCTATTGGACATTGATGAGCATGCTATGTCTTTTTTATATGTGCTTTCCTAACTGCATTTGTAAATCAGGAAGACACAGGATAATTGTGCAGTTTTAGGCTTCCCTGAATAGATATGGAAAGTACTGAAGGTATGATACAAAGCCTGACTCATCAAGAAAAGTAAAAGGAAGCAGTTCCTGCTGACATTAATCAAGGATTGTTTTCTTAAGAATATGCAAAAATCTAGTCTCGATAAAATGGAACATTTTGTTATACACTTATAAAAATGCTTGCATTTCCTTTTAGAGAATCAGTATGTCACATACCTGTTGGCTATCTATGTGAAAATGCTGGGTAATCGCTGTCTAAAAATAAAGCTGTTTTTATTCAAGAATCTTCTGACTATACCAATTGTCTAACAATTGCCATAGGATGAAATATAATTTCCAAGAAGGGCTATATGCTCAGTGAATGATTTTGCTGAAATGTGAGAAAGATGTACATTAAAAAAATTGGTCTTGGATGGATTTAAGTGTAACGATGTGAGAACAGTCCATTTTAGAATTACAGCTAGGCATGCTTCATGGTATCATCAACATAACTGTGATAATTCATTCCATGCCACTGAACGATGTCAACAAGGGGCAGCATGTATGAAACAGACAACAGTGGTCTTCATGGCTCACTACTGAAATGTTGGCAATTGAAATTCAGAGTGACAAGAAGCTACAAAAAAAAAAAAAGAAAAGAAAACACTTGAGAGGAGTGTATCTTGAAATCTTGAAAATCACTTTTCTCCTTTACACATCTTTTTGCACCCTCTCATGTGGACAGCAAGCCCTCCCACATCCCACGCACTTATATATACCAACTCCAAGATTGCCATATCTCAGAGAAAAGGGAATAGTTTGAAAAGTGGCATCTTGGACTAAGTATATGTAAGTCCATTCTTTCAGTCATTGTCTCCATATTTTGAGACTTGATCTAGCAGGTCCTGACATTTCAAATGGTTACTGATCTCCATACAGATCCTTAATGAAATCAGTAGACTGGAGCAATTTTTTCAAAGGAAGTGGATTCAGAAATCATCCTTTGAGTGATGATCATCAGACAGAAACAAAATCAAGACATAACCTGTTTATGTATTACATAACATATCTATAAAAGATACAGAATGGCGTCATGATCCAGAGTCAAATGCGACAGGGAGCTCAATAAGGACAAAATAAAAGCAAAATATATGATTTTTCACCCTTAAGAAATGACTACTAGCCTCATAAGGCCTGGTCCCTGGCTATGACACTTTGTAAGACCAGCCTGGAAAGTGTCAGATAAACCATACATAGTCAATAGATCCTCCAGCTGCTATTACCTTCCCTAAAGATCTTAACTAGAAAAGGAAGACTTAAACTGGATCTATAATTGTCATTTTGAAATAAATCTCTGTTTTCAAGGATAGGGGAAATCAATGCCCCCTTTCATACCTGAGGGAATCTACTATTATATACAGAGAATGCATAACAATTTTATAAATAACAGGGCCTAAGACCGCAAAGCAATCAACAACCCTTCAAGAGAGGAGAGAGGAACAAGAATAGAGTATGTAGGGAAAAGCCAACTAATTACTTTCAAAAGTTTGTCATAATCAAATTAAACCAAAAGAAAAGAGTATACAACATTTCAAGGCTAAGGTCAACTCCATTAAAAATCACTAAAACAATGAAAAGAAGCAAAGTTGAGGTACAAATTGCCATTAGAACTGGTGACAATAATAACACCTTCTACAACTATATTCATAGAAAAATGAAGGAGGAATAACTGTTCTCCAAGCTATTCTTTAAATCTGAAGCTTGTTGCTCAAGAGTGCAGTACAACCAAGCACAAAGAAGCAACACTTTAACTACAGTGGTACAAGCCTCCTACTATAAACCTCATTCACCATGCTTAGGGATGGTGGATAGGCATGTTGAAAAGGATGAACCACAGCCATGCAGAACTGTCATTATGATACATACATAGCTTTCTTATCTAATATGCTCTGGTTTAGCTCACCCTCTTGGGGTGACATCATGAAAGAATTCCTCATATGATCATAGCCCCAAAGGAAGATCTAAACCTCAAGATCACATCCAGTTCACAATGCCTTGCAAAACTTTTCAGAAAAGCCCATGTCAAATACACACAAACGTCTTTCAAAGATGTATTTTTAAAGGGAGCTTGGGATTAGCCACTGGCCAGTACAATGTGTTCTAAGTGGATCTAGTAAGCTTTTGTTCTATTACTATAGCAACATTTATTATACAATGCCAGCCATCTAGACAGGCTGAGCTTAGATATTTTAGTGCCCTGTATGTTGAGAGCACAGGAGACAGGTATGAATAATAAACTTTAAGTCCCAAGTAAAACCTCAATTGTCTATGCACACCAGTGTACTGGAACAAGTAACCCTTTATTAAAATAACTGAAGTAGAAAACAGGAAGATGAATAGACTGATTCAAATCTGATTCAATTGCTAGTCTTCACATAAATGTAGACTTGTTTGTAAGATCAATATATTTCTGTGGAAGTGCAGATATGGCAAGTTCTGAATTTTTTTTCACAGAGGTAATGTTTGCCAGTAAAAAGGTCTTCCAAGAAAGAAAGAAAGAAATTTCAATCTTGCCTTGCTAGCAGGCTTTAAAGATGGAGAGTTCATTTTCCAACACAAACTATAAATCCCGGGGGGGGGGGGGGTTACCAGTTCTTTGAATGAAATGTTATTAGGTACCTTGATTCATGGGTTAATAATTCTCTTACCTTTGGTCATTGTTTGACAACTGTAGTCAGAAAATCCTTTTACATATTGCACTAAATGTCTTTGTAATATCATCCAGACCTAAAGAGGTCATTCTTCCCTTATATTCAGCATTGATTAGGTCAATTAGTGAGTACGACCCACCCTCCCTCCCTGGAATGTACCTCACAAGACATATCAAACAACTTGAAAGACCTCAGAGGTTCCTAACAAAGAAGATCACAGGCTTAGAGATGCTGAGCTACCATGAGAGACAGAGAGAGACTATGAATGCACTGTCTCTATTCAGTATCTAATAGATTCTTAAGGGGATATATATATATATATATATATATATATATATATATATATATATATATATATATATATATATATATATATATATATATATATATATATATATATATATATATATATAAAGAGAGACAGAGATAACTTGCCTTCCATGCCATTACAAACCCAATTGTCCTGGATCTCTTGTATCTCCACAGGAAAAACAGCTCCACAAATGCCAATACCAGGACTTAAATCTAAAATAGCAGATAAAGAAAACATGGTGGAGAGGCAGATTCATCATACAGCACCTCCCTCAGCTCTGGAACAGACTGTCACTGCAGATTAAGCAGTGTAGTATCATCCTTCAAACGGAATCTAGATGCCTTGATGGGGACCCATCGATCTACTATGAGACTGACTGGCCTAGCCCTCATTAAGAAAGGTGCACAACTTAAGGGGGTAAACTAGGAAGACATAAATGGTCACAAGACTCATTTGCCTTGAAATGCCTACAAATCCTTTAAATCCTATTAACAGAGAGTTGGTTAAAATGTACCATTAATGAATACCTTGCACTTGTTCTAAGAGATCAAAGAAGAGTTATATAACCAATGAAAATAGTTTGAAATCACTGAAAGATTAACCTTGATAAAGGAGCAACTGCTCCAACTCTGTGCCATTGAGGGATGAAGGCCAGGGACAGTGACTCAGCCAACTTGTGTTCCAGTAACAGTTCAGGCACCAAAGGAGTTGAGGCAGTGGGCTGAGAATGCATGGTTTATGTTACTTTGCCCATCCTATAAGGAAGGATTAGTCTTTCACCATGCAGCTGGAACATGCTCCATTGAAGGCTGGGGCATGTTTCCTAGATGCCAACAGGCTTCCATTACGATAATAGCATGGGTGCATGATCAAGCTGGCACTGGGGACAGTGATGCCTGAGACACCATGCTTGATCTACCTAGGAACTCCCAGCCCCTGTATATCAAAAAATCCCCGTCTCTACTATTTATCTGATGCCCACATCCTGGTTCACCTCCCTTAAAGGGAGATGTCAGTCTTAAAGGTAGTAGACTGCAAGACTGCTGTCTCTCTCTCTCTCTCTCTCTCTCTCTCTCTTTCTCTCTGTCTCTGAGGAGAAAAGGTATACCTCAGGACAAGAGCAGAATTTTACCCAACCCTGTCAAGGGAGATGAGGGGGGAATCTGTCAGAGTTACTAGTAGAAGACTGTAAAGTCATTTTCTCCCTTCCCTGACAATAACAGTGATGACAGAAGTGAAGGCATTGTCAAGTTTATGGGCAGACATCGATGATATATAGTTAGGGACCAAAAAATAAAGGATTAACTACGACCTGCTTCACAAATTTGAGAAAGATATATAAGAATTTCTGTCTCAGTAGTAGAGAAAGTGCCTAGACATTGGGGGGTGGACTAGCTTGAAACAAAAACAAACAAAAAAAAATCCAGCTTTCCCGTGTACATTTTTCTGAGATGGGTCTCTGGGTGGATGTAAGTATTTGGGCAATCCTAAAAGAATAAGCAGGGAGGCCACTGATGAAATTTGATAAACCATGAGGTTAGCCTTAGAAAATGAAATTCTAGGTGAGGCTTGCTGAATGGTTGAGTGAGAATGGTTTTGACCTGAGAGGTTTCTCCAAAAGGTTTGGCCATAGCAGGGGTAACCATATAAGCTTAGACCAAGAAAGAGATATATGAATTACACTGGAGTTGTCTTGTTTGGCTTTTGACAGGAATTTAAGAATCAAGGGAAACAGGGAGAAAGCATAAAGGAACTCTAGGAACACATGTGAATAGCAGCATCTCTGGTTCACCTTCCCAGAGGGAGAATGAAGGAGTAGAATTTGCTGTGCTTGGCACTGGTAAGGGATAGAAACACACCACAGCAAGTTTCACTCATTGGCAAGAACTCTTTCATGCCACAAATAAGCTGAGGTATCACTAGTGGCATCAGCATCCATAGTGGTGGTGCTGCGGTAGCGTTGTCGCCTCACAGTAAGATGCTGTCCGGTTTGATTCTCAGCTAGAGCATCTTCTGCATGGAGACATGCATGAATGGGCGTACCTTCTTTGAAGGTTGTGCGTCAGGGCTGGCAAAAAAATTGGCACGTAAAAATCAACTGCCAATCATTAGCGGACCGGAGTTCCGCTGTGGCGACCCCTAACCGCAAAAAAGCCGAAAGACACATACATCACTAGTGGCATCAGCAGGCACTGGTTGATCCTGTCCGTCAGGGTGTTGTCTTCTCCAGGAATGCCTAAAGCTGCAGAAGTGACTGGAACAAAAACCCCATCCCATAACCTCACTGTTTGTGGACAGGAGATATTATTGAGTTCCACTCTACTTGTTTGGGTACAACACCACAGCCATGTTGTCAGAGTGTATGTCACTTGCACCTGATAGGAGATAGTCCTAGAAAACTAGAAGAGTGAATAGGACTGTCTTCATCTTAGGAATGCTTATGTGCAGAATGGACTTTACCTGTAACCAGAGACCTTGCACCATCTGCCCTTGATAATACCCCCCATCCTAGGACTGTGGCATCTCTGATGATGGTCATACAGATGGGTATGAGAAGTTGAAAATGGCTACCCAGAGAAACACTGGGGATGGGAGTATGTAACTGCCGTCTGAGATGCCTTTGACATGCTTTGGAAATCCAGATCCGAGCAGTGACACCACTGCATCTTTAGCATCTTTTGAAGAACCCATGTAGGATACCAGATCAACAACACCATATAAATGGTGGTTGGCATTAGTCTTAGAGTCCTGAGACAGATGACTGCCAATACATAATTCTACTGAAATAGCTAAACTCCCATATCCTGAACTAGTAGAATCCTGTCTGAGGGGGAGACTAGACTTGCAAAGTTGTGTGTCTAGTGATCAATCCATAAAAGTGATGGTCCACAATGGCTGCATCAGAATCTTGTGTTGTTTCCTGTATTCCACAAGGATTAGAGGAACTGTAGAAGAGAATCCCATGCAGAGTCCCATCTCTGTATGATTAGTGTAGCAAGGTGTCAGTCATCTAGGTATGGAAACAAATTGAATTTGGCAGTCTTTGGGTCACTGTAGCCTTTGTAATGCATTTCGTAAACATCCTGGAAATTTAGATGAATCTGAATTGAAGGGCCTGGAACTGATACTAAGTGGACCTTACCTGGAAGCAGAGACATCTTCTGATATATTCATTTACTTCCTCTATTCATAGCTTCATACATTTATAGGAGGTTACTAAGCTAATGGCCTTAGGGCCTTTACAAGGCTAGCCATGTTATACCTGTCTTCCCTAAATGACCGTGGTTAGATGGTCGTTATTCGCATTCTTCTAACACTTTCATTCATCCATCCTCTATTGTTTGCTAAAGTAACCAAATCATCTGCATAAGATAGACACACTGGTATCCCAATTTCCTTTCCTGTCTTTCAACATACTTTATCCATTTCTGACATAAACGTTGGAATAACTGTATTCACTACTACAGAAGAATGCACATACTTAAGGGACACCCATGCTTAATTCTCCTTTCTAACCTGTTCTCTTTTCCCATATATCAATTTAGCATTAATTTCACCCATGAATTTTCATACCACGTTTTCATAGCTTCCACCGTTTTTACTTATTCCATATGCTTCCAATATTTCCCACATTGTGTCATGACTTATGAGATACCTTCTCTGCATCACATGTAACCAGTCTTAACCTCATTTTTCTGTCAAGATCATACTTTTTATTTCCTTTACTTTTATTAACATTTCCTCTACTTCTATCCCTTTTACTCCAAACACACAATTTCCTATTATTTCAGCCAACAATTTTTGCATCCTTTTTTTGTATAATTCTCATAAATATTTATAATTGCTATTCCCTAAATTTACAGGTCTCCAGTTTCTTATCTTTCGATATAAATGTTATCACCCCCACTACATATTTCTGCCCGCACTGTCCTTTTATCTAGCTATTTATTTAATACCCTATAGAAAACCCCATTTTTCCATCTCCACTTGCTTGTAAAACTCATAACTTAGTCCACTGATTCCTAGTGCTGACTCGTTTCTCTGTTCTTTTATTAGTTCCTACATTTCTTCCATTGTATTCTCCTTCTCATGTTTTGCCCTAGTACTTTTAGATATATTTTTAACACACCATTCCTGTTTCTCAACTTCTTATTCTCATGCATTTTACCTTTAAATCTTTCCACTACTTCCATTATTTTTGTTTACATCTTACACCACCCTCTTCATCAAATAATGTATCCATTCTCCCATCATTTATTCTCACTCGTTTTCCTAAATAAAGTGACACCTCCTCTTTCTTACCTTTTAAGAAGCCTTTGCCTAAACAACAGATTTTTAACTTTCTCTGTTTTTGTCATACAACTTTCTACCTTTCTTATTGTGTTTCCTTTTTTCTCATTTTCTACTTGAAACCCCTCTGTTATTTCTTTATATTCCTTTTTATTTTTCATCCATTTTACCATTAAAAAACTATCTTACACTTTTATTTATGCATGATCCACCATACAAAGTTTCATAAAATTCCCTCTTTGTCATATGTTCTTCCTATAATTTTTTACTCTCCAGCTTCATTTTATTTTGTTTTACTCTCTTCACCAGTTAACCTTTTTATTCTTTTTCCTTCTATTACTATCTCTTTATACTTCCTATCCTTGCCCACAGAGCTCTGCAGTCAGAAAACTCAGCAATTTCCACACATCCTTCTATTTCCTCGGTTTCATTAGAACATATAACATAATCTGTCTCTGACTTAAGTATCCCTCTTTGATAAATCTGTTCTATTTTGTCCTACCTGTAGTCCTCTACATTTTATAATTTCCTTCAATAATTTCACATCTTATGCTACTTTACCCTTCTCCTTCCTTAAATTGAATTAAAGTCTTCTATCATAATAATAAACATATATTACCAAAACATATTTTTAAGACCTCAGGCATATTTTCTTATCTATTTATGCATAAATTGCAAATAATCTTACTCATTGGTCTCCTTTTATCATACATCACCATCCTACCTGATACTAGTATAGTAACATCTAATATTTTAATTTAATTTCTTACCAAAATATGTACACCTAAACATTCTTCATTCCCTACAGATAATATAATCTTATTTCCCCATGAGGCCTCAGTTCTGTCTCTTTTCTCTTTTTAGCACATTCTGTATCTAATAAACATAATTTCTGCTTTCCCCTTCTTATACCATTCAATCACCATAATTTCTAACACTTAGAATCTACATCATCCCTTTCCTTTTTTGCTTTTTTTCGCAACCTGTACCTTTCCTTTCCTTCTTCGTAAACTTCCTCCTGTTGACTTTTCATTATGTTGTTCTTGCTCTTCTGCTGTGTCAGAATCACCCACCTGTCCTTCCTCGCTTTCCAGTAGTTCACACCTATTCATTTCCTGAATAACATATTTTTCCCAGTATTTAACTCTATTTCTTTGAATTTATTAAATGTTTTTCTCCTATTTGCTTCTGCAAAATTATCTCTCATTTTCTTTGCTATTATTTGCAGTATTTTATCCAACTATTACTTTATCATGTAAGATAGGACAATCGAACCAAAAATGTCCTTGGGCATTACTTTTATTAATTTTTGTTCAAAATGTTAAGCTGTATGTCACCTCTCTCCACATTACCTGTATCTTCTTTTTTCATGGTCCTGTACTAAACACTTTTCATCTCCATTGGAAAAAATAGTCATTTTCCTGGCCCCAGTATCTCACAGTCCCTCTCTTTCCATTAACATTTCTTACATTTTAAACATGCCATATCATTCCTTCTACCACATTTAAAGTTACTAATACTTCCCACCTTAGCCCACACATTTCTTTCACCAAATAGCATTTTCATAACATACACTTCCTTGAAAACAGATAAGAAAATAAATTAATTTCAACATTGTCAGTGTCAGCAGTTCTGAACTGTACATGAATTTTTTAAGTAGCAGTCCAAAATTCAAAGAAAACTACAGGCTTTCCATGGTGCCGTTTCTTGTTTTCGTCTGACATGAATTTTTCAACTAAACCAAATATTTCAAAAGTCACTTCACAGAAGTTCTCTGTGTCCAAATATATTAATGCTCTTAAGTCTTTTATAATAAATGCTAAAGACAAAATTACATTGCCCAAAACATCATATCTATTTAAACAAAAGCCAGTCTTTGTTTTAATTCTTACCACAGGCTTTTTAATTCTGAGTTGCTTGCTTAAAATTGGTTGCTGCTTGTCTTCCCATTTTTACAGCATCAGTATAAGATGTTTTTCATACCCTGTTGCTGATATGTGCCGTGTAGCCAGGCATACTCTTTGTACACTACTGGGTACATTTTTTCTGGGCATCACATCACTGTGGCTTTTTTCAGGTCATATTATGTCTACAACTGATTAAATGAATGTGGCCAGCAATAGATGCAATATTACTTATATTTATTAAGTGCTTAGCAAGGGGTAGCATTTTGAGAGATTGGCCATTTTTAAGTTATAGGTGTCAAGGGGGGGATAGCACTAAGAGCTTGTGAGTTCAAAATGAAATTTGCTTGGTACACCCCTGGTAATGCTCCATTTTCTGTTTCACTTTGATTCATCAAAGTCAGTAAATTATGTGTTGGTCATCCACCTCCTTCTAATTTTGTTACAATAATTTTCTCAGTTCCAGTAGTTTCTGAAACCTCTTGATCCACTTCTTCCAAAACACACACTGCTCCAGCTTTCATAGCATCCTCCATTTTGGATTTTTTATAACCAAGTCAGAAGCAGCCCTCCACTGCCACCTAGTTAGTGGCTGTGATACAAAACAGTAACATGAAAGAGTAAGAGGAATTTTCACAGTCTCCTAGCAACATTTCCCCTAGTCAGCATGCATACCACCTCAGGTTTCCCTTGAAACAGGGAAAAGTGGGACTAGTCTGTTAAGAAAACATTAAATGTTACTGTTGCTGCCCACCAGACTAAGGGCCACTGTTGGGACTAGGAATTCCTACCTCTGGATGCGCATCTTCTCTGGAATATCCAACAACATCTGCATTAATCAAGTCCAGATCTTTGAAACCTTTGCTGCTGTTGGCTGCACCTATACTATAACTAGCATGGACTTTTTTAATATCATTTTTGCCCCTTGTCTGTTGACCATTAAATCTTTAATTAATCTTCAACTGAGCAAACTTTACACTCTCCAAGTAGGGCCATCATCCACACAGCAATGAGATTCATTGTGCTCTTACTGGCATCCTAGCAATAAGAATGTTTTCTACTTTATGGCTTAACCCACCCCTGGTGGTGATATGTGCATTTACATCATTGAAAGAGACATCTCTTCTTCCCTTGTCAACTCATGAATGGCCCCCCCACATGTGCCAATAGGGGCTACCATCACCAGTTTGTTCACATCTTCCCAGAACCAACTCCTTGCATCATGATGTGCTGTTACTCACCAGCTGCAGCTCTGTCATAACAGCAGTGGCAAAATCAGGTAGAAACCAACACCCCCCCACCTCAGGATTGGCATACCTCATTCTCTCTGCCTGCACCATTGTTGTCAAGCTGCTAGTTAAACTAAGATCACTTGGAAAGTAGTTTAGGTTTTATCCCTATATGTCATCTGTAATAGGCTTAATGTGGACTCTTGTTTCTTTAGAAAGAGACACTGTGGAGTCTCAAACTTGATGTCAACAGCTGTGATTTTTCCATTCTCTCTTATTGTTCTCTAATTTGTACTCAGCCTGGGGATGACCAAGCCATTATTGCTAAATAGGGCACTAAGGAAACATACCTTAGAACTGCCTTTGAAATCAGGCACTACCAGACATGACAGTATAAAGTGTCAGAGATATTGCTCTGAACTAAGTATTGTGTATGTAGTCAGGTAGGAGAGAGGTGTGACCGTGTTTGTGTGTGTGTGTGTGTGTGTGTGTGTGTGTGTGTGTGTGTGTGTGTGTGTGTGTGTGTGTGTGTGTGCATGTAAAAAAATACCCCAGTTGGGGGGGGGTTCTGATTAAGAGACTTGCTATTTTCTCAGTGGCACATAGTGAGAGAATCAAATCCTTTACCCTTGGTATAGTTTAATTGGAAAATGTATGCACACGCAACACCTGATGTAGCTCCATTATCCTAAGTGGATTAGAATTGTCTGACACTCAAGGCTCCGTACTGTTAATTAATTGCTTCCTGTTATTAAAAGTGCAGGGTTTGAATCCTCTGATCTTCATTTGCTTATGGTGTGTCAGTGAACAATTCACTTAATGAGTCCTCCTGGGTCACCCCAAAAAAGGAAACTTTTTCCAGTTGGTGTACCGGCTTAAGAAATAGATAAAAATAGTATTTAAAATTTGTCACTGTGCCCCCACCCCCAATTATGTTTGCCTTTGTCCAGAATTCTTGAGCAAATAATTTGAGAATGATTTTGGTCTGTTCCTTGTAAAATTGATGGCTTTCTGGAAAATGTCAGACCTCTGAGTTTCAAACCTTGTGTCCTTCAGAAACTGCTTGGTAATGTAACTTTTGGAGTATATAAGGGAAAATTTTAAAATCTGTTCCTGATTGGCTCTTTGTCTTTGATTCTTGAGCTAACAGGTTGGGAGGGGATGGAGAAGAATGATGGGATCTACTGTATGGTTCTCACAGAAGTGAGACAAAACACCCTCCTTGGTCATTATGTATGTATTTTTTCATTCTTTTTCTCTCAAGCAGACATCTGAATATACAGAGTTGTGCAAAGGGTTGTAATTGATAAGTGTGTGTGTCTGTGCATGTTTGTGCTTGTGTGTGTATCCTGGATTCCAGAGTAGTTACAGTGTAAAGGAAGAAATAGATTGTAGTAAACAAGGGCTTCATCATATAAGTCATGTTTTTTGGGTACAATCCCTAGTTTTCTTGTTTTGTTGACTATCGACAGTGTGAAAATAATAAAAAAACAGTGGACCTGGCAACAAAGTAGTAAAAGTAAAAATTTTAATGAGGTGCTTTTCGTTTGCAAACAAAGCAAACGAAAAGCGCTTCATTAAAATTTTTCCTTTTACTACTTTGTGGCAAGGTTTGATTTCACTAGACTGTTGGCAGTGTGTTCATTTGACTGTGAATAAACAGCACAAAAAGTTTAATGTTAAAATATTAGCTATGAATGCATTTTTAATTTAACTTGCTTTTGCAGGCACAGGGGTGTGAGATGCACTGTGCTGGGCTGCAATAGTTTGGTACGTTGTACAGATGACTTAAGGCTATGAGCTGATAATGAGCTGCTTTCATTAGTGCGGCTTTTGATTCCCTTAACCTTTGTCTGTCTAGTGTGAGCCTGACCAACTTATTTGCCAGATGATACTGCTGGGATGCCCATGAGAAAAGACATGCTATTAGCAAATTCATAACACATTTGACTTTTGAATTGCAACACCCTTCAGATAGCCCTTAACTAGTGCTTCACTATATGCTATTTGACCATGAATCCCTGAATGTCTGTTGTAGTTTAATGAATTACCAGACACATTTGTCAACAATTGTGAGTTTCAAAGGAAGGAAAGTCTACTGTTGCTCAGGTTATCTGATTTCAACGTGAAGTTGTTTTGTTTTGTTCACAAAATAGCTGTCAGTGTTTTGCTGTAAAAAAAAAAAATCAATAAAAGTTTGAAATTAAATCCACATTGCTGTGATCATTGTAAAAGTAAAGAAGAAAATAATATGCACACTGAGTGATTTCAAGCGATGTTTTATGGTAACTAAGGAGTGACAGCCATGTAATGGGATACTGGTATGGCTGCAGAGGGTGGGGGTTCTGGTCCATTAATCTGTCTAGGGTCCCATTTGATCATGAATTGTCTCTTCCTAAATATTCAGAAACTGCACATAAGTATTTAGCCACAAATATTGCCCTATCTTTTTGCTTTTCTATATTTTAAATTAAATGAAGGGGCAAACCAGGAACTCTGTCTGGTTAAGCAATTTAATCAAAGTCACACAGAAGGAAAAAATGAGATAGACAAAATCAAACCCTGAATCCTTGACTACAGGGAAAAGTTCACCAACAGTTTAAAGCCTTAATCCACTGTAGTAACTGCCAGACCTTTACTTGTATCTTCATTTTCTGATAAATCACTGTGGAATCAAAGTCTATACCAATTTTACTAGAAATAGTGAATACAGTAACAGAGATAAAACAATTAGAATTTGGATCTTTGGAAAAGGGAAGGAGCAAACTACATAGAAAAAATGTGAATTGTGGGAACAATATATACAGAGCAGGAATGAGGTTTAAAAGGTAGGATATGAATGAGCCATAGCATGCTTAAATGACTAGCTAGATTATAAGTGATGTATGGTGTTTGCAACTAAAGTTGTTTCAGTGGTGTTTGTGATGTATACTGTTTGCAACTAAAGTGGTGTCATGCTGTTTGTTTTTCATTTGTATAAATGTAAGATTGTCTTTGTCATGTGTGAAAATTTAATAAAGATTTTTGTTGGAAAAAAAAGAAAAAAATCATTATGGTTTATATGGTTTATAGTTAGTCAGTAATGCCAATTATTAGAGTTATTAGAAAATGGATGTTGCTCCAAAACCTGTTCTTTTAACTTTTTAAGTGAATTAGAGTAGTTTCCTCTTTTCCATCTCTGATTTTGCAGAACATCACTGATTTTGCCTTGCCTCTCAGTAACTTGTTATCAGTGGTGCAAAAGGTAACACCCTCAACTTTGGTACAGAAGGCTGTGGGTTCTGTTCTCACATCAGGTAGATGGATTGCTGACAATGCAGTGCAACATAAGGAGGGTATTGCAGTCCTGAGTGTGTTGTCATTTGGATGAGATGTTAAACAGAGGTCGACTCATATCTGCTTGAATTGATGGCAGCTCAGGTGAAAGTAAAAGATGCCACAGCACCTGTCAAAAAGAATAGGGTAATTTTCATGATGCTTTGGCCAAATTTCCATTAGTAGTATAAATAAGCCATTGGTTTAGTGGTACTAACCCACTCAACAAAATGTATAAATAATATTAAATGCCATTATATCTCAGCTATTTCATTATATATATTTACAGACTATTTTAATGCAGCAGAATCATTAAATGCTTATGGTTATTGTATCTCAATGGACCTGCTACTGTAAAGTGAATCCCAGAATACACTTTAAGCTCCTTTTATGTGACCCATTTTTTAAAACTTCCATGTAAATAGAATGGCAACAGTGTGAATGACAGGCATCTCCCACACCTTCTTGAACCTATTTTCATTTTCAAATCAGTCTGATTTGTGTTCTCAAAGCATGTCTTACCTCTTTAACAGTCGTTGTAAATGTCCAACAAAATAAACCAACTGAACTGCATCTTTTAGGGCTTCCAATTTTTTAGTCCAGATGCTGACAGACCGATTCAAACATTCTTCCTGAGGTGTCAAAACTATCATATTAATCCAGGAGCTGTAAACTGGCCACTCTTGCTTCTGTTTCAAAGAACATTTAACAGACATATAACCTACATTGTTATTCACCAGTGTCTGCTGTGGAAAGATATATGTTTTATGGGGAATGTTGGTAAAATATCCAATATATTTTTGGCTGATGTAATGCAATTATTTTCTAACTAAGCTCAACAGAGCAAAATAAGTCAGACTTTCTGTTCTTGAATTTGGGTTAATAATATTTTTCTTTCGGCTTTTTCCTGGTTAGGGGTCGCCACAGCGGATCACCTTGTCCGCTCATGATTGGCAGTGGAGTTTTACGGTGTCGAGTTGCCAGCCCAGCACCCAACCTTCCACAGAAGGCACACACATGCACACACTCACACCTAGGGCCAATTTAGAGTGTCCAATCCACCTACAGCATGTCTTTGGGATATGGGAGGAAACCGGAGCACCCGGTGGAAACTCACACGACCACAGGGAGGACATGCAGACTCCGCACAGAAGGCACCCCAGCCGAGGATCGAACCAGGGAACCTCTTGCTGTGAGGTGGCACTGCTAACCACTGCACCACTGTGGCTGTCCAATAACATTTTTCTTTCTACTGAGGCTCAAATGTCTTTGCACATGATATTTTCCTGCATCTGTTGTTTTGGTAGGTACACCCTTAACTTACACTGTAACATAACAACACTTCTTCTAAACCATAATCTTTGAGCATGAAAGATTACTAGTTTTTTATGTGCTGTGAACATTGCTGGTATTTGTAAGATTATGGCATTCCTTTTTTTTTTTTTTTTGCAGGGAAACTGTCTTCCATTTAAACAGTGGATTTTGGGTGAATTGATGCAGTGTATCATGTATTCTATACTTTATTGGTATGGTATTTTTTTTCACATGCCCTACCTGGCCCAGCAGCTAGCTAGACTATTGAAACCAAGTAAGAAAAGGAACCTGGAGCTGCCACTGTTTACCCCACCAACTCATATTGTTGTCTTTTACTCTGCAAACTGGCAGAGCACTTTTAATTTTTTTCCCCTTTTTTTCTCCTGTGGTACTGCTGCATAGTTGACATATATAATTTAAGGAGGTGTAGGGGCAAAGTCCACCACATAAGGTGGTGCAGGGGAAACATTTTTTTTTAAGGTTTTCAAATTGCCATTTTTGTTTTTCTTCTTTTAGAAAATGGTGATTCACAATACCGTTCTGTAACAGGGCAGGTAAAGTGCAAGTGATCTTGAGGAAGGAGTGTCATGGGAGCTTGATGTAACTTGCAGTGATAACGTGACCAATTGGATGCAGATGATCCTACAGACATGGATCTGACAGAGGTGCATGACTGAGATCTCAAGTGAGAGGTTCTGCTTTGTAAAAAAAAATACTGGCATGATCTGCATGAATTCTGTTGTGTTTGGTCTCCCGTACTATTTCCACTTGGTGTATGATGTGCCATGCGTCTGTGTGTTCTGACAGTACCCTGACCTAGTCCCCATCCAGCAGTGAGTTCCATTACAGTCTAGTAAGTTCTGACTAGTGTACACATGGATGCAGACATGGCTGCTGTGTGCTACCATACTGCAGATGAAAGTGATTATGACATTATCCCGACTCTTCACCATTTCCATATAGTGCTGGACATCCTCACGTGTACTCTGCAATGCTCTGACCATTCCTAGCTGATTCTTTGTGTCAGTGCACATGGCATGGGACACATACTGCTGGGCAGTCAGTGCGTTACATGTTTCCTGATGTAGCTGTTAAATGTGCCTAGCATGGGATCCCTTTGTAAAGGTGTTACAATGGACACTGTTACCTGTGTGCTTGTTGCTGTCATCCAGAAGGTGTTCCTATAGTTCTGGAGACACTGGTGCTGGGTTGCATGTTTTTCCCTTTGTACAGCCTGTAGTGTAATGCTTTCATATGCATGACTTTGTGATCCAGTGTCACTTCCTGCACAGTTGTGGGGTGCTTGATCTTGCATTAAACTTGGTGACGGTTTGCCACTTTCCTCAGGCTGTGTCATAAATATAAGTATGTTATCATCATCATCATCATCATTATCAGGCATTCTGCTGCTGTATCTACTGTTATAGTGGAACTGCTCATTTCTGATGCTGACCCTCTAAAACATTAATTGATTATATTTCTCTTCAGACACTGGAGTAGACTATTGTTTGCTGTGTAATGAGGTGTGGAGGGCACTTACCATGCACACTCTGTTCAATGTCATTCTGTGCAGAAGTGGAGTGTTCACCTGTCAATGTGCATTCATTTAGACTGAGCAGTCATTTTCTTTATGCAAAGATTATGCCCGTGTCATCCTCATCCATTTTGTATTCATTGCACTTAATGGAGACGAGGTGCTTCTCATCAGGTGTTAAAGAATAAGTGCATGAAGTCCTCCCCAGTACTGCTATGGGAATTACCTTTTGCCTTGATTTGCTCTGGTATGCCCTACCATATCATTGGTCTTTTTTTGCACTGTGTCAAACTGTAGTTCCTTTCATCAAGAGCATTTACATCCTTAACCACTTAGTTTCAGGTCTTTACTCTCTCAGCTTGTTTGGGTCCCAATTTCCCTAAATGGCATTTTGCATTTGTTCCTGGGGCCACCATGAGGATGCACTTCTCTTCATGGCTGAAATGATCTTTTCTCTGTCAGAATCCCTGCTGCTGCATCAGGCTTCATCCATGTAACACTGTGTGCTGATATCTTGCATAGCATAATCTACAAATGCAAAAAAAAAAAAAATTGCAAACATTTATCATTCATATTGCAATCAGTAGTTCCCCATATATTTCTAGTAGCAATGTCATGAATTGCCATTTATGAGTAACACTCCTGTCATTAACATTATCATGAATTAACTGCATCTGACAGTTACATGAATAAAAAAGTAATTTCTCCTGGCATTAATTGGCCTATATATTAATTATGCACTGCTTGCAAACAACTTCTAACTATATTGCTATTTTTATCTTACTTGGAAATAAAATGAGCTCTCCCCAAAATACTTGCGGCATAATTCAACTGATCACAACTAAATATGATGGTATTAGATTTAGAGATGAAGAATCAAGCTTACCTGCACATTTTCTATGCAACTTAGTCTGAGTTGCACTAATCTCTATGAATATGTGAGCATGTGTATGTCAACAGATACATGCAATGGACCTCAGGTAGCTATGGACGATCTGTGCTGAACTTGAGCTAAGCTGACCTTGGGAATGCATGAAACTACCTAATATATCTCAAATATCCTTTTGCATAAAAAAGAAAATAAAATGGAGTCAATAATATTTAGGTTGCAGAATTCTGAAGCCTAATCCATGCCAAGCCTCTATATTTCGACACACCTTATCACCTCATACGACGGAGTTGTTTTGATTAAAGCAAAGTAATACTAACTTTAATTGTTATTTATAAATTTAAGTGAAAAAAAATTAATACAAGTATTAACTGAAACTCTAATTCAAAAGGCATGCTTCCATAACTGAGTAATGCAGGACCTTAATGTAAATTGTGCAAATAAAGGTGAAGACATTACTGTACAGAAACAATTACACATATAAACAAATGACAAAGTACTGCATTTATCACTGACTTTCATTCTCCATAACACAATAATACACCCCTTGCCTTGTAGCTCATTGTTTAAAGTGCTGGCTTTGTAAACCAGGGTCATGAGTTCAAATCTCATCAAAGCCTCTGCCTGTGCTTTAATCACTCCAACATGTGTGGAGAAGTACAGATCACAAATATTCATTTAAAAAAATCTCAACATTTGTGTGACAATACAATTTGGTAAAACACTTGCCAATAATAGTGCAACCATGCATAATGTGCTTACATGGTATTTGGGTTTGGTTATGGTGATGTCCCACCTCAGACGGTGTTGTTTCCACCCTCTAATCCACAGCCCTGCAGTTGCAATCCTCATTTTGGTTCTGGCACTTTGAATAATGGCAGCACCTGTGAAAGAATGAGGTCAAGCTCCAGGCTGGTCTGATAAGGACTAAATGTATTAATTTATTTTACATTTGTTAACTGGGATGGTCCGACAGGGCACAGGTCCTTTTTCAGTGGAGGCCCAGGGAGAAAAGCCCCTAATACACAGTACATAATTTTCTTGTCATACAGTTTTGTTTACAAAGACATTTTGAAATTCATAAGACATTTTTGGAATACCATAGTATATCTCTTTCAGGAATCTTATCTGGAGAAAATTAAAAGAGCAGTGGCTGGCATTGAGTGGAAGATGTGGCAGGAGTTGGGTGAGCATGTCACCCTTGACAGAGATCACCCACACCAGGCCCCAGTGCCAACAAAGGTATGATGACCTGCAGAAGCACAGGCTTATCCAGCTGGCTGAGTGGGAAGACCAAGTTAGGGTGAGAAGGCTAGAGTTCCACAGTAACTATTTTAACATTTTATTTGTTCATTTTAATTCAAATAGGTTATAAAAATACCAGAGAAATATTACGTAAGTGGAGCTAAATGCAAGCGGAAATGTATGCGTAAATGCAAATATGTACATACATATTTGGTATATGTATGTACAGAGATACATGTGTGTGTGTGTGTAAATATATATATATATATATATATATATATATATATATATATATATATATATATATATATATATATATATATATATATGTGTGTGTGTGTGTGTGTGTGTGTGTGTATGAGTAAACAGTTACACATATGTTAATGTGCAGAAATGCAGAAATATGGTTCATCTAATGTATTTAATATTGAATGAAAAAATAGCATAAATAAGTCTGAGCATTCATAATATCAAACTAAATAAATATAAATAGTTAAAAACAAACACCGCTGAGCAAAACAATGGAGGATTGCAGTCTCATTTAAATCACAAGTAGCTCCTAAATCCAATAGCCAATGATGTAAATAATCCAAGTGCAGGCGAGGTATGTAAAAAGCAGGTTTATTAATAAAAAGAGGTGAGCGCTTTCGCATGAGCTTCTTCAGACCTATACAACTAAACTGTCTGTAAACATCAGTTTAAAAAGCCAAAATGGCGCCAAAATCCTGTCCATTATTTAAAGGTACATGGCTCATTAAAAATATCATGTAAAAAAGTCATATATAAAATTCCTATACACCATCATAAAACAGTATGGCATTTCAAAACAAAGCCATTCATATTCATATCCATTATTGGAATAAATGAATCTAAAGTATGTGTGACAGATGGGGGGGGGGGGGAATTTTAATAACATAACTATCAAAACATTGACAGAGCATCTATGCATATAAAGGTTCAAAAAGACCCTACTGGCCACAAAGTAAAAAACTCTTCATAGCCTCTTAACATGCGACAAATGCAATTTTTGTTCATATATAGAAACCGACCCTGTCTTCCGATATCCATATGGTTCGGGTATTTACTACATCAGGACGAGGGGCAATTGTATGTCCAGAGATGTAGTTTACCTAGCCTGCTGCACAGTCTGTCCAGCCTACTATGTAGGCAAGACCAATAGGACACTGAGGGATAGGATTCGTGAGCATGTATACCACACAAGGAGAGGTACTACACATAATGCACTATCCAAACACACTAATGACAAAGGTCAAGAGCATCGTTTTAAGTTCAGGATCTTGGAACAGATCTCAAGGACATACAGGAGATGGGACATTAACAATTATACAGAGACCAGGGAAATCCATTGGATTATTAAGTTTAGGGCAGATATCACCCCAGGTCTCAATGGAAGGGTTCCCCTGCGACCTTTGCTGAAATCAAGAAGGTTATTGTCCAAAAGATGTTAAGAGGCTATGAAGAGTTTTTTACTTTGTGGCCAGTAGGGTCTTTTTGAACCTTTATATGCATAGATGCTCTGTCAATGTTTTGATAGTTATGTTATTAAAATTTCCCCCCCCCATCTGTCACACATACTTTTGATTCATTTATTCCAATAATGGATATGAATATGAATGGCTTTGTTTTGAAATGCCGTACTGTTTTATGATGGTGTATAGGAATTTTATATATGACTTTTTTACATGATATTTTTAATGAGCCATGTACCTTTAAATAATGGACAGGATTTTGGCGCCATTTTGGCTTTTTAAACTGATGTTTACAGACAGTTTAGTTGTATAGGTCTGAAGAAGCTCATGAAAGCGCCACCTCTTTTATTAATAAACCTGCTTTTTACATACCTCGCCTGCACTTGGATTATTTACATCATTGGCTATTGGATTTAGGAGCTACTTGTGATTTAAATGAGACTGCAATCCTCCATTGTTTTGCTCAGCGGTGTTTGTTTTTAACTATTTATCTTTGAGCTTGTTGTTCCGTTGAGCATTCACTCCACTGGTCCTGTTTATTCATTATAAATAAATATAAAACCTAAAAAGATCAACAAAGATCAACAGAGGAAAACTTATTTTCTCTCCTGATCTTATCAATAAACCCCCCATAACACTAGAATTCATCTAAATAGTGGTAGTGTTACAGGACATTTTTTATGAAGTTATGGGGTAGGGTTAGGGTTGGGAGAAGCAGCAGCATCATTGTAAAGGTTATCACCCATTACTAAAGTGAGCAGGGTTTGTGTGTGAGTGTGTGTATTTTAGGGTTAGGGTAAGGGTTAGGTAAGAGGATAGATGTAGTGTTGTTAGTGTTTATGTTTGTATATCTAAGTAAGTCTTGTATAGTGGCAGAGTTACAGGATATTTTTTATTAAGTTAATGGGTAGGGTTAGTGCTTGAGGGAAGGGGCAGTATTAGGATCAGGTATTGTATACAAGGCATGGTGCAAAGCAAACACTTAAAGGGATTATCTGCAAAGGTTGAAGAAAGTACCCATGCCCCAAACAGACAAGCTGTAACCAGACAAGAAAGTGTAACACTTTGAAGAATGTCATGATATCCTTCTGATTTAACTTGAAGTAAACAAGAAATATTTCTTAATACAGATGGATTCAGCTCAATTACATAAAGGAATTCTATGTTTTGCTGTTTAATAAATAAAAGCACATAAATAATAAATAACTTTGGTTTAAATGGATATATGATAGATACACTTCTTTGGACAGTTGAAGAGGCAACATAGTACAATACCTCTCAAGAATATAGACACCAGGCCAAACTGACTAAAGTTGCTTGTAAGTATGCAAACATGATTCTGAAATTAAAAAAAGTGTCATTCACCAAAGCAATCAATAAAATTATCTTTTGTAAATATAAATCCAGAAATAAATCATGCACGGATATAACAGAAGAAGCAATGTGCTTCCAGTAATTAACTGCAGCAAAATCCATTTCAGCAATTTACTTCAGAATAACTGACGAATGTAAAATGTGTTACACCAGCTCGTTTTCTTTTTATCAGTAGATTGCAAATGCAAATATCATCACCATTTCATATCTTTTTACATTTTTTACTAAAGATCTAATAAAAACAAGTTAGCATTAATAAAGTATGTCCTACTGCATCAACAAATTTGAATCAGTTTATTGTCTCCATTTCTTTTTTGTCTCCCTTCTTGCCAGCTCCCCTTTTCTTATTATAATTATGCATTACTTTACTTTTCTTTTTTCCTTTCTCTCCAATTTATGTTCCTTTTCCCCAGGTCTAGAATCCCAGGAGTAGCTCAATTATGTTCCTCCCAGGTCAAGGAACATTCACCCTCTGCCCATCCAGGGACATCCTCAAAGGGTTGGGGTGATGACACTGGTCTTGTAGGCACCCTGGCTTGGTGCAGCCTGGCAGGCCACACAGATTGTAAGTGTTGAGACTTGGATGAGGTTGTGGTGGAGCACAGCTTTGTCCAGTCCAGGATGCTGTAAAGCAGGTACAGAACTTGCTACCCCAGTCAGCTCTGACCACTGTCCTTCACTTTTTAACACTGGAGTCTTTTACTACACCGCCTAATGAGTAAGGTGTCCCTTGGATGAACTCTTCACCTCCCTCTTTGCCTAATCCTCTCCCTTATACTCATTAACCTACTGTCTTTCCAAACTATCATATTATATAAACATTATTTGAAAAATTGGGGGCTATACCCTCCCAAAAATATAGAACCCCTCCTTTCCTACCTCCTTATGTGCTATTCTCCAGATACATTTCTTCTGTGTGTTCCTCTTTGTCATGTCTTCCCTTTTTTCATCTTTTCTATTTTCCTCTTTCCCATCTTTTAATGCAACCTTAGGAGTGTCCATATAAGGACACCTGATAAAAAATTCATAAAACTTCTTTATATTTTTAAAATTCATTTTAAATAGCTATGCTGTATGATGCTTGTCTCAAATATCTGTCAATACTTCTAACAGGCTAGCACACAGCCATGATTGTCCATAGTCTCTGTAAATATCCAAATTCATCTGAGCCTTAATGTTTCCACATATTACTTTGTAGATACTTAAAGCACTTTTAGCTCAACTTTAAGTATTTCATGAAAGTGGCCATATTCTTGTTAAAAGAACTTTGTTATATTCATTGTGAATTATTTGCACTTGGTATATTTGCATGTAGGCATAAACATGCTATTCACAAACAACCTCTATGAAAGTGAGAATTATGGGACTGTGAATGCTACCCAAATTAGTTTTCTTCCTTTAAATCAGCTTGATTGCTTGTCTGTAAGAAATCCAAATAGACTTTTTTTATATTCTTGTTGCTGTTTAGAATCAATCTATACAGTTCTGACAAACTTTTTTTTTGAGCTAACATTTCAGTTTACTTCATCAGACAAGCAGACTATTTGTTCTGGAGTTTCTTTCCCTTGTCCATCTGTTAAGGCTGACATTTTATTATTTACTGTATCATTCTGTATTATTAAGAATCCATTCTGAATTATTCAGATTGAATTTATCCATCAAGTTATTTATATTTTGTCTTAAATGTTCCTGAAAGCAGTCTGGTCAGTAAATGAGTTTCTTATCCTTTAAGATTCTCATATTAACTATGTTAATCAAAAAGTTCCAGGTGTTATCTATAATTTCTAGTTTCCTTAAGCATAACATATAAATAATTTGGATGAATTTTGAATCTATGATCTCAATTTAAATATGACTTAGGGTGCCACATAATGTTATTGTTTACTACTTCCAAATAGTCAAAATTGTATTTAATTTGGATGAATGGCAAACATCTCTATGAATCAGCTTCTGTTGTCCTTGACAAGAGTAATCTGATATGCTAAAGTTTTAAAGAAAAAGGCTTTTGCATATGCGTTAATGTGTGGGAAATTCAATCCAACATTTTCCTAAGGCCTTATAAGATTAATAAAAGTTGCTCTTGGTTTAAATAGATACCACACAAATCATAAAAAGAGTTTTATCTAATTTATTTATTATTTTTGGGAACTAATAATATCAACTGTAATACATATAAAATCTTATGTAAATTGATTGCTTTTATTGATATTAAACTACATTTTACATACATTTTTTTTCTATAATGTCTTCAAAGTTACTCTTTATGATGCTGTTTATATCCACTGAAATGTTAATCCAAGTTAAATTTATATATTTTTTCAGCTTTGGTTTTCTATTTTACACTCACTGCATTTCATCTCTGAGACTTTTTGAAAGAGTTTAATAGAACACTCATTTACTTGTATTGAATTGTTTATGACATCTATTATTAATGAAACATCATAAGTAAATAGTTATATTTTAGATTTATGTTTATTAGAAATCCTAAAACTTTCACTTTTCTGATTTTTCCTTACATGATTTGAAAAAGGGTCCATAATCAAAGCAAACATCAGTGGTGACAGTGTACAACCTTGTTTAGTTCTGTTATTTATTTGAATGGCCTAAGAAAGTAAGGGTCCAATCTTGACATGATTTTGAATCAAAACATTAACTTTTATTGAGATATTGGGTGGTATTCATAGTTGTAACATGAAAGCACAAAGGCAGTCACCACTGTCTGTGCGTATACGCTGCAAAGGCAAGATTCATAGAGGCCATTTATGCAAGTATGCAATGGACATAAATAATCGTATGCAAATGAACTAACAATAAGATGTCTGAGATTCATAGTCAATTTTTGATATGTTTTTGTGCTGTACACAGAAATATTATAAAAGGTAGACTTCTATTACTTCTGCTATCTACTTTGCAATTAGTAAGTATGTTTTCCTTTGCTTCTATATTTGCTATTTTCTGCTGTGAGCTGCTAAAACAACATGCAAAAGTACTATCAACCAAAGACCACTGCAATGAAAGCATGCCTACTTTCATCGCCAATGAATCAAAGGTCTGAGTACAAAAACATTTTGGTGACACAACACCCACACTCATATACCCATAGTGCAAGTTCAACTTCTATTTTTCATTTATGAATGACAGCCACAAATCCCACAGTATCCCATGTGTCCTGACAATACAATACAATACACTGATGAAAATCCACCCAAGGTACCTTTAGACATTTCTTTAAGACAAACTACCTACTCCCAAGTGATACATTGGCAAGCTTCAAATCCCCACCAAACCGAGTTAACTCCACTGAATGTGTGGAAATGTATACCATCTCATTATACCAGCATGAACAGTTGCATCCCATAGGAACAAGTGCAGGGTAAACCCCATAAACAACCCTGCATGATGGAACCATAATATCATTAAGCTTTACAATAAAAGGAAAATACTTTTGACAAAAACTAAGAATATTAATTCCCAGAATGCTAGGGCCCTTGTCACTGAAATAAACAAACAACTCAGTAGATTAATAAAATACACCAAAGCCAAGTTTGAGGCTATAACAGCTACCCAAGCCAAAGACAATCACAAGGCCTTTTTTAGTTGTGTATGTAATCTCAAAAGCACAATGCAGCAATGCAACAATGTGATTACGAATGATGTTATCTACACTGAGGGTGAAGATACTGCAAACGTACTGGCCGAAAAATTTTGTTCTATCTTTACTCCTCTCCCTTTCATCTCTTCCTCAAGATTTATCTGAAACTGGCTAACCTCCAGCTATTACACAAGACCAAATCCTAAAAGTGCTATCGATAGAAAGAAATACTGCATCAATGGGCCCTGACAATATCCCTGGTATACCACTCAACTGTCCAGATTTTTGCAGAATGTCCAGATTTTTGGCTGCTGCTGTTGGTCTGTTCCTTATAAAATTTATTATTATTTTATTTGTGGTTTTCTGACAAATCATGGAGGACTAAAGCCACTAAATAATGACAAATATTTGAATTTCAGCCTTCATTTCCTACACAAAATGTATGATGTTGCAAAGGTTAATATTCTAACAACTTTCTAGGTTTATATGAGCAATATTTAACATTTATCCCTGATGTTTGGATCTGTCCCCCATTATATTTGGCCTTGTCCAGATTTCTTACACTTTGGCTAACCTCCAGCTATTACACAAGACCAAATCCTAAAAGTGCTATCGATAGAAAGAAATACTGCATCAATAGCGCCATGTCAGACTCCAAGCCGGTCACAAGTGGTGTCCTCAGGGCTCAGTCCTTGGCCCCCTGTTGTTCGGCATCTACTTCTCAGAAGTACAGGCAAACATAGGAGGACTATGGCTGACAAAGTTTGCAGATGACTGCAAACTGGGAGCCATAGTGGAAAGTACATTGGACACAGATATTCTTCAGAGGGGTCTCACGGAAACTGATAGCTGGTGCCAGAGCCATGGCCTGAAGTTAAATGCCAAAAAATGTATAGTCATACACTTCGGGAAAAACAAGGTAACCCCAAGCTACCATATAGGTGGCAATCTACTAAGCACAGAAGAGGTTATCAGGGACCTGGGGACCCAGGTTGACAGTGGCCTTTCTTTTGACACTCACATTGCTAAAGTGGTTAGAAAAACCTTCTACATTGCCCACCTGATCATGAAAGGATTCACATCCAGATCAAGCGAGGTCATTGTTCCCCTGTACTCTTCACTTATCAGACCAATGATCGAGTACAATGCCCCATTCAGGATGTATCTCACCCGACACCTGCAGCAATTGGAGAGACCCCAAAAGTTCCTCACCAAAAGAATAAAGGGACTCCAAAATCTGTCATATGCTGCCAGACTGAAGAAACTCCAGCTCTATTCAGTCGCATACCGTCTGCTCAGAGGTGACCTGTGCCTGACATACAAGGCCATGTCCAACCCGGAATTAATGGACATGCTCCACCTCAAAAAATCCAAATCTACCAGATCCACTAGTGCAAGCGACTTAAACCTTAGCACGGATATAAATAGGACATGCTGGAGGGATAGATTTGTCACCCAGAGACTCCCTATGTTGTGGAATAAAATCCCGGTCCATGTGAGGAAGAGCACCTCGCTGGCTATGTTCAAGAGAAATCTTGACCGGTGGATGGGAGATCGTAGGTTTACCCCAGGAATCATCTCTGTGTCACTGCTGGACAGAGGCACAACAAACTAATGGGCACAGTATTTTTTAACATAAGGGGTGGCGTAAGCCACAAAACTCTGGGCTAGGCTTATAAATGCCTTAGGGCAGAGAGCCTAGTATAAACCTATGAACCTATGAACCTATGAGGTTGACAGGTATGATCCTTGGGTGCATCTTAAATAGCATGAAGCAAGATTTCACTACACACCTAATGACATTGTTCATCCTCAGCCTCCATATAGGTTTTGTACCAGGCAAATAGAGAACAACTACAGTCATTCTCCTGCATAAGGGAGGGCCTTCCACAGACCCAGACAATTATGACCCATACGTGTGACCAGGCTCATATGCAAAGCCATGGAAAAACTTATCATGTAAATAATCAGATCATAAGGAACCTCCAAATACTGGATCTGTCTCAGTTTGGATTCATGAAAGGCAGGTCATGTTTACTTATTTTAGTAGACTTTATTGAAAAGATCACCAAAGGAATGGATTAAGGCAAAATGGTACACATCACACATCTCAACATGGTCAAAGCTTTTGACACAATTCCCCACTAAGGCATAGTAGAAAATCTAAATAAACTTAGAATAAACCCCTATGTCACCTGCTGGATTGCCAACTGGCTCACAGATAGGACTCAGGAAATCAACACAGGGAAAGTTACCTCTTCAAAGAGAGCAGTAGGATCTCCCAGGGTTCTGTGTTGGGACCTCTTCTGCTTGGCATTTACTTTTCTTAAGTAAAAGTCAATACCAAAGGGCTCTGGCTGACTAAGTCTGCTAATGACTACAAACTGGGAGTGGTCATCAAATCCCCAAATAACATTCTACCCTTTCCACAGCAGAGGATGGTTTCGATCCATTGACCTCTGGGTTATGGGCCCAGCATACTTCCGCTGCACCACTCTGCTCATCTAACATCCTGCAAGAAGGTTGGACCCAAATAAATAACTGGTACCAAAATCCTGGACTGAAACCAAATGCCAACAAATATATTATTGTATCCATTGGGAGTCCTCTACTCCAGGGAACAACTAAACTGACAATACACCCCTAAGAAATGACTCAATTGTTTGGGATTTGGGAACTCATGTGGACAGTGACCTAACTTTTGACTATCACATGTCCATTGTTGTAAGAAAGTCCTTCTATATTGCACAGCTTATACACAAAGGGATTGTGTCTACTCAGCCCTCATTAGGCCAATCATTGAGTTTAGTGCCCCCTTTGGCATGTACGTATCTGTCCAGACATATGCAACATCTGGAATGCCCACATAGATACCTTACTAAAAGGATACAAGGCCCATAAAGCATGCTCTATGTGGACCAACTCAAAGTCCTGTCACTGTATTTGGTATCCTATAGACTGCTAACAGCTGACCTGTGTCTGGCATATACGGTGTACTCCAACCCAATACTGATGGAATTACTGCACATCAGCACGGTAAATGGCATTAGCAATACTTGTTCTAGGGATGTAAACCTCTTCTGTGACATGAACTGAATGGTTTGGAGGGACAGCTATATCTTACAGAGGATACCATTGTTCTGGAACAGACTTCTTATCCACATAAAAGAAAGTTCATTCCTGTCCATATTCACGTGCAACTTGGATCTATGGATGGGAAACAGCAAATGTACCCCAGGACTGCCCCCTGTACTATTAATGGACAGAGGCACCTCCTAAATGCTTTATCCATAGCATGAATCCCCTCAAATTATCCATGGTATGATCCTAGTTATTCTCATTAGGGGTAATATATAATTACTGAATTTGGGGAGGGTAAGGCCAGTCTCTAATAAATGGGTATGTTAATTCAAGCACAAAAGGGAAATTGGATAGGCTTAAAGTTGCTTACAACTACAGCTAGCTTAATACTCAACTATGAACTTATGATCCTATATGATTGTTTTATAGGTTCAGAGGTTCATAGGTGTTTACTAGGCTAATCACCACAAGGGACTTTTTAAGCCTAGCCATGCATGCCAAATCCCTGATAAGTTCTTGTACCCTTGATAAGTCTTAGCAGGGGCTTGGGAGATGAGACATTTACAAGCATGGATCTGGGAACATGAAACATTTACAGGTTGGCTGTGTCCATTAGAGACATAGGTGCCAACTCAAGGATGAATTTTCTGCTCCCCATCTAATTGTCCAAGTTAAACTTGAATTGTGTTAGGTAGGAACTCAGCTTCACATGGATGGGGAGCTTGTTCCAGAGATGGGGTATTCTCTGAGATACACACCTGTCTTTCCAGCAGGTCCTATTTATATCACAGGCAAGGTTTACATCTTTAGTATGGGCAATTTCGGTGCTGTTTGTCTTACTGATATGCAGGAGGTCCATCAGAATGGGGTTTGACAATGCCCTGTATGCCAAGCATAGATCTTCCCACAACAGCCTGTCAGAGACAGAATACATGGATATGGCCTTGAGGCCATCTACATAGGACATTTTACTTACACCCTGTATTCTTTTAGTGAGGAACCTCTGTGGATATTCCATTTGTTGGATATGCCTGGTTAGGTACATACCAAAGGAGATACTGTACTCAATTATAGGTCTGATGAATGCCGAATACAGTGGAACAATTACTTCCTTGGACCTAGGTGCCATATCTTTGTTTATCAGTTGTGCAACATAGAATATTTTCCTCACTACTGTAGACATGCAATGGTCAAAGGCTAGATTACTATCTATACGTGTCCCCAAGTTCCTGACTATTGGGTCATTTCTACAGGGAGCATTGTCAATATGATAGTTACCAGGGGTGGATGACTTTCCAAAGGCTACTATAATATATTTCTTGACATCTAGATTTAGTCCATGGCTCTGCCACCAGTTTTTTGTCTGTGTCTGTCTGCACTTCCTGGAGAACATTTATGTGAGTGTGGGATTCAAGGACAGCTCCTAATTTGCAATAATCTGCAAATTTAGTCAGCCAGAGAACATTGACATTGGTCTTGACTTCAGAGAAGTAAATGCCAAAAAGGAGTGGTCCAAAGACTGATCCCTGAGGGACTACACTTGTAACTGGCATCTCTGTAGAGGTGGACTCTCCAATTTTAACTTGCTGGGCCCTGTCTGTGAGCCAGTTGGCTATCCACTGGGTGACATGCAGGTTTGTACCTAACCTCTTGATTTCATCAACAATGCCAAGTGGGGTATTGTGTCAAATGCCTTGGCCAGGTCATGGTAGGCGGTGTGAACCATTTTTCCCTCATCTATTGCTTTGGTGACCTCAAAGAAGTCCACCAGGTTGAGGTGGCATGACCCACCCTTACTGAAACCAAACTGGATTAGGTTCAGTGTCTGGAGGTTTACTATATCATTATTGATCATTTACATGATAATTCTTTCCATGGCTTTGCATATATGACTAGTGAGACTTATAGGTCTATCATTTCCAATGTCTGCAGATGGCCCATGTTTGTGCAGAGGGATGACTGTTGCTGTTCTCCATTCATGATAGTTTGGAGGCTATAATTAAATAGGAATTCCAGAGGGCTTGACAGCTCATGTTTCATGCTATTTCTGGGCCCCACTGATGCAACATTCTTGGCCTTAGAGAGAGCATTAAGGACTTGTTCCCTAGTGATAGCAGGGGGGTTATATATGATGGTATTTCCTGAGGGAATGTTGGGGGGGAGAGGGTTAAAGTTAGAGCTGAATTGGTCAGCCAGTAGGTTTGCAATATTTTCTGGCTCAGTATAGGTGGCTTCATTTACAATGAGCTCTGCGCACAATTGTGCATTGCCTTTGAGGTTGCAGACATAGCTAAAGAATGACTTGTGGTTGTCCTTGGCCTGGGAGGCCAAATTTACCTCAAATGTGGCTTTGGTAGACTTTATTTGTCCTCTGAGTTGTTTGTATAGTTTAATGGGAGTGTTTTTATCCTGCTGGGTGTTGCACCAGCTAGTTTTTGCCATAATGTTCTTCCTTCTGTTACATAGCCTATTGATTTTGTGATTTCACCAGAGTAACTTGTTTTTGAGTTAGTGCTGTACTTATTCCTGGTGAGTACAGATGCCTCTATGCAGCTATTAACATGCTTGCATAAGGTTTCTGTGAAGAGTTCTGCATAGGCAGCAGGGTTTTTGGGGACTCAAATTTTGCCAGGTTATCACTTAATAGCAGGAAGTTAGCCTTAGAGTAATTCCTGAATATTCCATGGTTAGCTGGGTCTAGGTTTTATTTTTACTTCAAAGGAGACCATTTTGTGGTCTGACCTTACGAGAAAAGATGTTACACTAGGGGGGTGTTCAGCACTCTGTTATATTAGTGAGGACCATATACAGTATGGTTGCAACCCTGGTTGGTGTATTGACAATATGACACAGGGAGTTTGTGTTTACAAAATCCAGGAATCTCTGTGCCTGTATGTGTGGTGTCATATAGGATTCCCAGTTAATAGTGGGGTAATTAAAGTCGCCCATGAATATGGTAATGGGTTGGATGGTGAATGTTTCCAATAAGTTTAAATACATGGTATGGCCTTCCTGGGTCATAGACAGGAACCTGTAGCTTGCAAGGAAGTGGTATTGAATTTTGCCTATGGTAATTTGAACATTGAGTAGCCCAAGTGCATTGTCTTGTTTGACCAGCCTTGAGGTATATTTATTTTTTATGTAAATGTAGTATATTGAAAGAGAGTGATAAGGCAAGTAGAGTAGTGATAGTAGAGAAGGATATTATAGTATGGAATGTGGGTGACTAAAGGAGTGAGAATTAGTGTGCAATAGTGTGATGTGGTAGTGGAGAAGAGGTTGTACTGATGGGGGTAATGATGAGGTGAGTTAAGATGTTGGGTATGTGTGGGTTTGATTGGAGGTGTGGCTAATGGTGTAATGTGAGGGGGAAGTGAAAAGGTGTGGCTAGTGATGTCATGAGAGGGGAATTGGAGGGGGATAATTGGGTGGTGGGGTAGGGGAGGAGGTAGAGTAAGTATAAATGTAATTGATGTAGGGTGGGTGGGAATAGGGGTAGAGAAGGGGAGCAGAGTTAGCCCAAACGCAGAGAGGGTGAATAGAGCTGGTTGAAACCAACTGCAGAGTTGCTATTTGGAAAGAAAACTATCAGTAAGGTAGAAAATCTGGAGGGGGAGCAGATGCTCTAAGTATTTAAAGATGGTGCCGCAGCTCAGGGGAGGAATAAGTAAGCTCTCAAGAGGAAGAGGGAAGGAATAGGCAGGATTGTCAAGGCTGGGAAGCTTAAGATTATGTTAGGAAACCGAGAGGAGGGGGGGCTAAGAGCCAGAGCTTGGAGAAAGCTGTGAGAAAACAGGTTTGATAGGGATAGGAAATTTACAATAGAATTATGTTAGGAGAATAAGAAAAGGGGGGAGGCTATGAACCAGGACTTAGAGAAAGCTGTGAGAAGAGAAAAACAATCAACCAGCTAGCCCAGTTTGGCACCTAAAGGCATATGTTTATCTATGTGAACTCAAAAGTAGATTTAGTAGAACATCAGGGAAGTAGAATATAAAATAAATGTAAAGCTTTGGGAAACTGTATATATTTGTTACAATAAATGGTTGAATAAAATATAAGAATATAAAATAAATGTAATATATAAAATAAATAAAATATAAGAATATAAAATAAATGCAAAGCTTTGGAAAAATGTATATATTTGTTACAATAAGGAGGAAATGGGGGGTCCAGTAGTGTGCACAGAGAGAAGATTATAATAGACCTACACTGCTCACAGTCTGTTGCTAAAAGTAGAACTTGCAGTAGCTTTTACTGGTTTGTACGGTGTTCTTGTATGCAGGCAGTTGCTTCAGGTTTGTTTTTTGTTTTGTTTTTGTTGGACCTTTGAATATGTTTAAGGGACTGTAAGGAGAGAGAGAGAGAGAGAGAGAGAGAGAGAGAGAGAGAGAGATGTTAATATGAAGCCAGAAAATGTGGTAGGTGAAGTAAAAAAGTGGGAATAAGAGAAAGACAAGGAAATACTACAATTTAAGTAGTTTAGCTAAGCAGTACTTAATCAACTAAATTAGTTAAGGAACAAGCAGTTATAAGTAATAAGAAAGTCACCCTGTTCAGTAATATGAAATTCAGTCCATTGCCACCTTAATTTCACAGAATGCAGAGTAATTCATTGCCAGTAAACTTTTCCAGTTATTTGTTGCTACTTAGTAATGCATGCCAACAGAACTGAGCAACATGGTGGCAGGACATAGAATTACAGTAAAATCACTCAGTTTCCACACAATACAGTAAGAAAATAGGCACTCAAAATAAGCTAAGTAGTAAAATCTAACTTACACAGGTTGAAGCAGGACAGCATTTGAATACCGATGAGAGCACTCAGTACCAATTTCACTCTACATCACTCTTCTACCGCCTCCTGCCACTGCCCATTATCCTGTCTCCCCATACAGTCTGAATATGCCACTTCCGTCTCACAAACTTCAGTCAGCCTTTAAAACACAAGCATATTATTATGTACCAGAGTAAAAATCCTCCCCCACCATCACCACAACAATAATATTTTCTCTCTAAATTATCCAATCAAAGTAAAACGGAAACTAGAATACACTACTTTCCCATATCCTGTAACAAACCTATCACTATGTGGAGACATATATCCCAACTCGGGTCCCATCTCCTCTCCTCTGCAACCCCCCCCAACTCCCATAAATCAATAAACTTCACCTACAAAGCATCAGAAATAAAATACCAGACTTCCATGCATGGATAGCCCACAACAAACCCAATATTATTGCCGCAACTGAAACATGGCTAAAACCCTATATTAAGCACACAGAAATCCTTCCCACAGATTTTGCCTGTCTTAGGGCTGACAGACCCTGAAAAAAAGGTGGATGCATCTCTCTAATACACCCCATGTCCTTCACTATTGTCCCATACACAAACCCTATCCCACAGTTCTCCACAGCCAAACTTCTAGTTTCTTTCTTTAAAATGAATAATTGCAAAAACCTCTGAGTGATAGTCATTTACATTCCCTGAGGCAATAACATTCCAGTTCTTGAGGAAATCCTTGCTGGGGGATCTACTAATATAAAAAATGAGACTATCATACTGAGAGACATAACTATCAACTGGCTAGACATATCCCCACACCACTCTAACTGCAATATCAGATAAGTTCACCCAGCTAGTTAACACCATATCCAGGCCTAATAAAATTAATACTAATGGCTCCTTCCTAGACTGGATTTTAGTGCCCGACCCAGATAAGATTACATCCACTGGTACACTCTTTAATAGTATAAGTGATCACCTACCAGTCGTTATACAATGTGAATGTACCACAACAATTAATAAACATTAGTACAGGGTTACCAGAAATAAATCCCAGTTCTGTCCATCTAGCTTTAACCAAAGGTTGCTTAGCATCAACTGGGATGCACTAAAATCACTTCCCTTGATGAGGCAGTTGAGTTCTTCAACTCAACCTTCTTCAGCATACTGAGCAATCTTGCTCCCCTTAGACAAAAGAGAGTAAAGACCAGCCATGCCAGTTGGCTAACAAGATCCACTAAGGATCTCATGAAATGCAGGGACAAATCATGGAAAAGCTGGCAAAAAAAACAAAAACCCATCTGACCTTGCCCAATACAAACAGCTCAGAAACCAGGTTAAGTGCCTAGTACTACAAAACATAAAAGAACACTACCTTACATTACAAAATCACCACAAGCAAAACCCAAAGAAATTCTGGAGCTCTCTCAACTCTTTATTAAGTTCAGGGTCTAGTAATAATCCTTGCCCAGACCTAAATAAAACACCCATTGAATTGCTGCAACCTTCAACTCATATTTCATAGATGCTATAGCCAATCTAACTGCTACCTTTCCCAAGACCAACTTGTCCACCACAGACCTCTCCACAGCTAACACCAGTACACCCCCTATTTCCAACTTTACTCTGTCACCTGTACCCACCTTGACTATTAAAAATTGCTTCTAAAACTCAAACCATGCACAAATGCCCCTGACAAAATACCTGCAAATCTCAGCCAACTCAATCACTTACACTATCAGCATACTTCTCAACAGATCTATCAAAGAATCCGATATGCCCATCATCTGGAAAAAAACTTATATCCTCCCCCTAAACAAGGGGGGCCCCAACATAGACACCACCAACTTCCGCCCCATTGCTATACTATCACCCATCGCTAAGATTCTGGAAAAATGTATTCATTCTCAACTTCTTCACCATCTGAATCACAACCAGATCCTCTCTCCCACCCAACATTGATTTAGGCCAAGACATAGTACCACCACTGCCCTCATATCCTTCATAGACATTGTCAACAGAGCCTGTGACACTGGTAAAATCATATCTTCACTATTTCTTGATCTTTATAAAGCTTTCGATATTATATCCAAGTCTCTCCTTCTAACAAAACTCTCTAACATACCTCACCTTAAACTGTAAACTGGTTCATAAATTACCTCATTAACAGGCAACAATCAACCAAATGGCAGAACTCTTACTCCCCTTTCCTAAACACCACCACTGGTGTTCCTCAATGCTCCATTTTAAGGACACTTCTGTTTAACATATTTATCAATAACTTCCACACCAAACTCTCTCGCAAGGCTCAGTCATCCAGTACGCAGATGACTCCACTATCATCTGCACTGCAAACAACTCCTCAGAACTACACCAACTCACCCAAAATACCCTTGTCTCCACCAAAATTTGGATGTCTAATAATCATCTTGCCCTGAACCCCAGCAAAACCAAACTAGCAATCTTTGCCCCCCAAAAGTCCCCACCCTTACAAAAAAAAAAACCCTTCACCATTCAATCCCTAAATGGTGCCACTATTGACATTGTACCTAGTACAAAACTCCTAGGTATCATCATAGACAAAAACTTCACATTCGACCTGCACATCCAGTCCAATGTCAAAAAGATACATCAAAAGCTTGGTACTCTCTACTGACACAAACATCTACTCAGTGCATCAGCCCGACTTTCCCTTGCCTCTTCTTTTCCATTACCCTCTCTTTTATACAGCGCCCCCCCTCTTCACCAACATTCAGTCCTCTCTAAAGTCCAAACTAAATGCATGCTACAACAAAATTGCTAAGTTTGTAACTAATGCCTCCTACTTATCCCACCACTGCTTATCATAACACAACCTAAAATGGCTTGAACTCCCCAACTATCTCACCTTTATCCAACTAACTACAGCTCACAAACTCATTCATAATCTATCCATGTGCCCGGCTCTATCTTCTATACTTACTTTATACCATCCTAACAGACCACTCTGATCCAATAATCAGCTGCTTGTAAATGTAAAAAAACCCAAACTTTCAGTTGGCCAGATGCTTTACTCCTTTACCATCGCAAAATTTTGGAACTCCCTCCCCCCAACACTTAGATCCAACCACTCAGTAACCCTCTTCAAGACATCTCTGAAACAACACTTCTCCTCATCTTGGCTGTCCACATGTGCTAAGATCACATCTCATATAACCTAACTTCAACCATCACAACTATTCTCACCCCCACTCTACTACTCTAGCATCCTCCTTTCACATCCACCTGTCTTTTTACTTACTCCACCTCTCCATCCTGTCCACTTCCCTCTTCTACTAACCTTCATTGTCATACCATTGATCCCTCCTGTCTACTTCCTTCTCTTCCTAACCCTTATAGACCTACCATTGAACCAGGCAAGACATTCAGGTACTCTCAGCAGCCTATCTTAATATCATACCACCACTTATATCTGCAACAATATCCACCGACTTTGCCAATTCCTGCAGCAGGACTTATATAGCCTATCGCTCAGCTATTACACCTCCTAAACGTTTGAAAGGTTTAAGTATCTAATCTCTAATTAATTCCTATATCTGCTTTACGCCCAGTGCATGAAGTGTCCTATATAAATTTTGCTAGCTGAAAACTACTCATATGAATGTTCTTATGTATATGTTCTGTATTGCTTGTATAATATCTTTGATTTGAGAATGATTACTTATGTACTGTTTTTTTCACCAATTGTGTAAGCTGCCAATAATATGTACTAAATGTCTTTATTAATGTAAATTCTGTATTGTACATGGAATGTCTTATATGTGGATCTTTTATCCCTGGGACTCCACTGAAAATGGGCACTTCTGGCCCAGCTGGACCATCCTGGTAAACAAATGCAAATAAATAAATAAATAAAAATAACTTGAGACACCTTCACCTTAGGTCCCTGTCTGTGTAGTAGCTGGTCTAATTGTGTGGAAGGCATTATAACCTTTTCTACTAAACAGACAGGGAGGTTAATTAGAAAAAAAAGATTTATATTCACTATAAAATCACACTATTGTGCATGTGTCTCTCTCCCTTTAAAACAAATTGAAGTAGCCATTAAGGTTCATTTCTCAGACAAAATCAATAATTATGAAAATATAATATGCACAGCCTTTTAAGGCAGACATTTTAACAGTAAGGGAACATAAAAGTGCAAGTTGTGTCTTTCGGCTTATCCCGGTTAGGGGTCACCACAGCGGAACTCCGGTCTGCTAATGTTTGGTAGTGAATTTTTACGTGCCGGGTTACCAGCCCTGATGCACAACCTTCAACGAAGGCACACCCATTCACGCATGCCTCCACACAGAAGACGCTCTAGCTGAGAATCGAGCGGGACAACGTATTACTGTGAGGTGACAACGCTACCGCAGCACCACTACTGTGGACAGGGTTAGGAAAAGAAGGAAGTAGACAGGAGGGATCAATGGTATGACAATGAAGGTTAGTAGAAGAGGGAAGTGGACAGGATGGAGATGTTGAGTAAGTAAAAAGACAGGTGGATGTGAAAGGAGGATGCTAGAGTAGTAGAGTGGTGGTGAGAATAGTTGTGATGGTTGAAGTTAGGTTATATGAGATGTGGTCTTAGCACATGTGGACAGCCAAGATGAGGAGAAGTGTTGTTTCAGAGTTGTCTTGAAGAGGGTTACTGAGTGGGTGGATCTAAGTGTTGGAGGGGAGGGAGTTCCAAAGTTTTGCGATGGTAAAGGAGTAAAGCATCTGGCCAGCCAAAAGTTTGGGTTTTTTTACATTTACGAGCAGCTGAGTATTGGATCAGAGTGGTCTTAGACCAGCTACTACATAGACAGGGACTAAAGGTGAAGGTGTCTCGAGTTATTTTTATTTATTTATTTATTTGCATTTGTTTACCAGGCTGGTCCAGCTGGGCCAGAAGTGCCCATTTTCAGTGGAGTCCCAGGGATAAAAGCTCCACATATAAGACATTCCATGTACAATACAGAATTTACATTAATAAAGACAATTAGTACATATTATTGGCAGCTTATACAATTGGTGAAAAAAACAGTACATAAGTAATCATTCTCAAATCAAAGATATTATACAAGCAATACAGAAAATATACATAAGAACATTCCATATGAGTAGTTTTCAGCTAGCAAAATTTTTATAGGACACTTCATGCACTGGGTGTAAAGCAGATATAGGAATTAATTAGAGACTAGATACTTAAACCTTTCAAACATTTAGGAGGTGTAATAGCTGAGCGATAGGCTATATGAGTCCTGCTGCAGGAATCGACAAAGTCGGTGGATATTGTTGCAGATAGAAGTGGTGGTATGATATTAAGATAGGCTTCTGAGAGTACCTGAATGTCTTGCCTGGTTCAATGGTGGTTAATTAGAAAAAAAAAAGACTTATATTCACTATAAAATCACACTATTGTGCATGTGTCTCTCCCTTTAAAACAAATTGAAGTAGCCATTAAGGTTCATTTCTCAGACAAAATCAATAATTATGAAAATATAATATGCACAGCCTTTTGAGACAGACTTTTTAACAGTAAGGGAATATAAAAGTGCAAGTATGTAAGCAAAAAAAAAAAAAAATGTACAGGCTTGTCAGGGCCAGATCCAGTACTAGATGACCTCAGCAGCTGCCTATAACCTAGTGCTAACTGATGTGCTCAGCCAACAGTAATTAAAAAAAAATCCCTTACAACAGTAATTCTGACACCAGAGCCAATGATACTGGGGCTATTTCCCACAGCAAATGGCAGACTTTCCAGCAAATGGCATGAGATTTTATCTCACAGTAAAACTGGTGGGCAGACATTTGTGCACTATTGGAGAATACAGAATTTCTTTTTTATGCAGCATAAGTTATGAGGCGGAGTTGGAATTTCTGTTTCTGTGTTGGATTGCAACAATGAGCTGACACATACTCGATGAGCAGCATTAGGAACTAAGCGGGTAGAGTATTTATGCATCACTGCTTATACTCCCTGATTTCTTTTGTGCAGCATTAGTGTGTGTGTGTGTGTGTGTGTGTGTGTGTGTGTGTGTGTGTGTGGGTGTGTAAAATGACCAAGTTAGAGAGGGCTGTTTGGTTACTGGAGGCAGGAGCCTTAATCCACCACACAAATTGCCAGACCACTGTTTTTTTTTTTCCTTTGGTAAATGACTGATGAATATAGTCAGTCAATGACAGGCATTAGAGTTTCACAGTTCTTTGTGGTTCACAATATACTGTTGCTTTGATAACTTTTTAAGTGAATTAGAGTAGTCTGCTTTTATTTGTTTCCAGTTTCGCAGTACAGCTTTGATTTTGCCCCATATTTATGTCCTATCTTTGAGCATTTCACTTAACCAGACTGCGCTTAGGTCAACTGGAAATTTGGGATAGGCTCCTCAACGCTCCTCTAGGCTGCATGCCTAGTAACTGGTACCTCTGAACAAGATCAATTATGGTGTAAAGGAAGGAAACTAACTGTAGTAAACAAGAGCATTATCACATGATCCATGTTATTTGGTTGTGATCCTTGGTTTCCTTAATGTTGACATTATGTTTATTGTTTTGCTGCACATAAATTGAACAGCCTGAAGTTCAAGTCTAATGTTAATATTTTAACTATGAATACAGTTTTAATTTAGCTTTTTTTTGCAGGCACACATGTATGAAATGCACTGTTTTGGTTACAAAGTTTGTCTACCACTTAGTGCAGATGTGTAAGGCTGTGAGCTGTTAAAGAGCTGTTTCATGTAGTACATGATTCCCTCTGCCTTTATTTGTCTTCTGTGTGACTCTGCCAAATTACTTCACCAGGTAGTAGTCCTGAAAAGGGAAACTTTTGTACAGTGGGGTTTCCTAGGATGTTTGCAAATGTGTTATACATTAGCCTTTTGAATTCCTCTACACTTCACATATACATTAATTAGTACTTCATTATATGCTATTTGAGTAGGAACCCCAGCATGTCTCTTGTAGTTTAATGGGTTACCAGATGCCGATGTCTTGTGAGTTCCAATGGATGAGAAATTTACTATTTCTCATGCTAAGTCTGTTTTCAATGTGAGACTGTTTTGATAAGTAAATGGCTGTGTTTTTTTTCTGTAAAAATTGAAATAAAAGTTTTAACTATGAAACTATGAAATGAAATCCAAATCTCGGTGATAGCTGTAAAAGTAAAGAAAAAAATAATATCTGCACACTGACACACTGATATGTTTGAACAGTGTTTATGGTACTTGGGGAGAGATAGCCAAGTAATGGGATATTGATACGGCTGGCAGTGACCTGAATTATTACCCTACATAAGGCCCCTCGATCAAGCTTTGTTGACCCTGGAGGTGTATGTTGTGACAATACAGCATTATTAGCCATTCATGTAGGTCAGGCTTGTATGAATGATGTCAGAAAGAATAGCTATTCTTGATTAATGAGAAGACATAGGGAGGTCAAAAATGAGTTGTAGCCATCCTGCAAGCATTAAGACCCTCCAAAACCAGTATGCTATATATACTAATATTTATAATTTTTTTGTATGACTTGTGGGTTATTGAACAAAAGCTGCTGCATTTATATTATCTGTAATTGTTTTGCTTTATTCATTGCACTAAAGGTTGAAGTAATTCATTAACAGGTCTTGACTGTGTAATATAGTCTAACCATGTTGCAGTTTAGTAATATATTTTTGCAGCACCTTCTTTACAGCCTCCAATAACTGCAAAGAGGTTAACATTTGTCAGGTAACATAGTCTGCATTAACTGGAATGATGATCAGAACAATCTGATCTTTAGCATCCATTATGTGGTTATTGTTGTATATTACTGTGATACAGTCTTCTGTACAAGATCCAATTATAAAGGATTTGTATTCTTCTTCTTCTGGCTTTTCCCGATTAGGGGTTGCTGGTACGCTAGTGATTGGCAGTAGATTTTTACGGTGCTGAGGTGCCAGCTCGACACCCAACCTTCAACGAAGGCATGCCCATTCCATGCATGCCTTTCGAATGCCACTCGACCATGGGGAGGACATGCAGACTCCACACAAAAGGCGCTCCAGCTGAGAATCGAATGGGAGAACCTCTTGTTGTGAGGCAACAACGCTACCGCTGCACCACTGCGGCTTTTATAAATTTGTGTATTTAGTTAAAAACTGTTAGTCTGGCAGTTAGTGCAGAAGACTAAAGCTCCACCTTGTTAAAAAGCTGCTTCCTTTACCCAGAGGGCATGATTTGAATCTTTCCACCTTCATTTACCTACTGTGTGACATTGAGTAACAAACTTAACCAGACAGTGCTTTGGAGCAATTGAGAAGTTGGGGTAGGCTCCTTAAAAGCCTCCAGGACTGCATGCCTAGTAACTATGAACTTGCTGTTTGCCAGCCTTTCCCTGTTGCATAGCTGATCTAGTTCAGGGAATATGGCAGTATCACCAGCAGAACAATTTTAGTGCAATATATGCAATTTATTATTGAAGAGCAGAAGGCATAGTATGTGTAGATGAAGAAATGAAATGTAAAGTTGTTTGCCAGCAGCAACCTCTGCACTTTGATGTGGAATTATTCATTTGATTTTTACTTCTGCAGAGATTGTGCATATTGACTTAGGATATGTTATCAGGTGGCAAATATTTCTTATGCTCGCATAAGTACTCCTCTATTTAAATTTCACTGCATATGGCTGGATCTTATAGTATGATGCTAGTGATCCTTATACAGATTCATGCAGTTCATTCAAAGCTACCAATAAAGTATATGTAATTTATTTCTTCATAACAATAAGGAGTATACACAGTCAACCAACTGGCTATAACTGCTGGAAGGGGTGAGTGGGTGGGGACTCTCTGTGGATGAAAGAACCTTATGGTTTTATGTTACTTCATTCATATCATTATTTTTTGACTCAGAAATCTGAAAGAATACAGTCAACAATGTTGTTTTACTTGCTGGGTTTGTGGGTGTCTGTGGATAAAAATGACAGACCTTGCTGAGCTGATAAAAGTAAGGACTAGTGTGCATTTGTGTAAAGCAAATTAGAATACTTCACTGTGTACATTTTTATTGCAATCAGACATATGATGTATACAGAGTCAATAAAGTAGCTGTAATTGTTGAGTACAAATATAGGAGGATTATAATGACAGCCGTTTGAGTGGCCTTTTATGGTTGAAATGTTCTGAAATGGGTACAGATGTCATTATTTGTTTATACACTTTGTTTTTCTGCTTACTAGAAAAAATGTTCAAAAAACACATTTAAAATGCATTCTAACAAATGTTGCTATATTAAACAAGAGATACAATTTTAAACAGTCAAGAAAGTGAATCAAAGAACACATGCTTTTATGCATGGTCCTAAAAATGTGTGTGGGAGGCCCATGGTTTGAAAACAGCCTGTGGCCCATAGTACACTTAATTCACCACTGGCCAGATTTAATATAAATCAATGTGAATTTCAGTGTATTTTCAATTAATTTGAGTTTCAAGGGAAGAGAAATTCACTGTTGGACATGCTAAATTTGTTTTCAGTGTGAGACTGGTTTGTTTAGTAAATGGCCATCAGTGATTGTGCTCTAAATTTTGAAATAAAATTTTTAAATTAAATCCAAATCTCTGTAATCATTCTAAAAGTAAAGAAGAACATAGTATGTATGTTGAGAGGTTTGAACAGTGTTTATACTAAATGGGGAGAGACAGTCACCTAATGGGACACTGGAGTGGTAGTGGGTCCTGGTCCATTAATATGCTTAGGGACCCATTTGACCATGATTAATGTCTAGGCTTGGAAAGAGAAAGATTACATACACATGAAAGAACAAACGAGATATGTATTCACCATGAATTACTGGTGTTTTCTACACAAATATTCACTTACTAGAAGTATTAGAGAAATTTCATACAAATGTAGTACTTTACAAGGTTAATAATGTACTTCTAAAGGAGTTTTAAAATAGCATACTGCTATTACTGTGTAATTCATTTTGTTAAAATACAAACTGAGCATAAAAATCTGTGTACTTCATGGTGAAGAAGGGTATCAGCAAGGCCAAGCAATGTGGGATCAATATACCACATGCCTGAAGGGGATAATAACAAGAGGTGAGAGCAAATTACTTTTGTCAGCTCTTCTGTGCCAGGGAGAGTAAAGTAGCTCAATCTGTTGTAGCACTAGGCTCAAGAATGGACAAGCAAATAAGGCAGCAGCTAAAAGGATTGTTGTGCATGTTGGGTCATGTCAAGTGGTGCTTCTACACAAAGGTTATAGTTTGGCTCTGGTATTGAAGATCACAACCAGCTGGTATTGTGTGCCCCACTTAAGCAGTGATTCCATTAGGATTGCAAGGGTATGGAGAGTTAGTCTGCTTTAAAAATTCTCTCTCCTAGAATAGACAGGTTGACAACTACACCACCTGCTGCTTCTCCTCTTACAGCCTTAATCCCCAATCACATTGTAGGCCCTAACAGGTAAAGGTCTGCTGGAAGGAAAGGACCCCACCCCATAGATTGGTGTGGGATGCAATGGATGTACTAATAAAAAAGAATGAAATTAGGTTATAGTTAATAGGCACTATAGGAAACATATTCAGAAAACAGGTGTGTATATTATAAACCAATGAAGCAATGGAAGTAGAAGACTTTTACTGTTATACAGATATTTTTGTGTCTATGGAGTTTATTACTACCAACACAAAAGGGGTACTTATGTAGTTAGTTGTAACTTGAGAGTGGGTCATATATTTCACAAGTTCTGCATATAAACACAAATGGCAATTTATATTAGAAACACTTACGCCATAGGCATGCAAGCTTTAAGAAATAGGTAACTAATAGACCACTGGTTTACCTGCAAAAGGTAAGGTGGTAGCTATGTTAACAATATGGAGGAGTGTACATGAAACACATGTTACAATGCATCCAAGGGATTTCTTAAGCATGTGGTCTTGGTAAAATGCCTCATGGCTCTTACAAAATGAGTCCCTCTATTTTAGTTTAATTAGGAGACCTAAATAACAGGGATGTTGCTCTTACAAAATAGGCCTCTCTATTTTATAGTTTAAATTAAGAGGCCTAAAATGACAGGAATGTACTTACTTTTATATCTGATGTACACTAGTCATTTCACCAAATGTGAGATGTGAGTTTTTGGCAATGTAAAACACATTGTTGCCAGGATTCTGCTCTTAGCTGCTGTTGTATTTGTGGTGTTATACAGAGACTTCATTAGTTTTGTGTAGAAACACTTGGGTGGGATTCAAAAAAAGTCTTATACTGTACTAATACAAGTTTTCTGAGTAACTAAAGGGGCAATGTAACAAATAGAGATCATGGATCACGTGCAATATGCATATGGATTGTAATGGTGATTATACAGATGTATAGATAATATTGTAATGCAGTGTATGTTGGGCTTGCTTGTATTATGGTTACACAAATACCCACATAGATACACACATAGACATGTAAATCTATGTATGTAGTGTGAGTGTATGCCTGTGTGTGTGTGTGTGTGTGTGTGTGTGTGTGTGTGTGTGTGTGTGTGTGTGTGTGTGTGTGTGTGTGTATGCACTATATAGAGAAAGAAAGACAGAAAGAAAATTACCATATGAATATTGCACACACACACACACACACACACACACACACACACATATATATATATATATAGAGAGAGAGAGAGAGAGAGAAAGAAAATATATTCTAACTGAACTTAAAATGATTCATTTTTCTACACAAACACAGAGATATACAACTACTTCTAGAGGGAGTGGGTATGCAGCAAACTGTATATTGCTACTGTGGTCAACAAACAGCTTTCTATATTGAGAATTCAGCATACCTACGGGCAATATACATATGTGGAAAAATATGCATCAGTGATTACAAAAAGATGCCCATAACTAGAATTACAGAGAAAGTATTGCCATATACATTGAGTTATTTCCAAAGGAAGCCTCACAAATTTAGACAGCAGAATAATATACATGTAGAATCTTCCATACAAGTTTTCAGCTTCAACAAACACAGGACAGGAACACTATGTCATGTACCTATTGAACAGAGCCCTGTAAGAGCAAAATTCCTGTCATTTAGGCATCTTAATTAAACTAAAATAGATAGGGTTGGGATTGGTATAATGGTTAAGGTGCCTACCTCACAGACACAAGGTACAGGGTTTGAGTCTCATCTTTGAGAGAAATTGGCTAAGTAAAAAAAGGTCAGCAAGGGCATCTAGCCTGGTACTTATCTATGAACCTAAAAAGTGACACAGCACAACTTATGTGGCATAAAATAAGTGGACTTACCTTGGTAACAAGTAGATACACTATTTGCTCATGTACAGTAATCCCATATCTCAGAATACTACAAACTTATATGGCATACTGACTGCCACATATTGCTCTACAACACCGTATATCACTAATGGACTTCATTAATATGCAGTGTTTCAGAATGTCAGGGACAATGTCTGCCAAGCCTTGTGCCAAAATATACAGGTCTTGCAGAGGAAGCCAGCTCTGTTGGTATAGAAGGATAAAATCTTTATTATGACTCAGGCAGTCTGGTTTCAACTAGTGGCCTGTCTGCCTGCAAGATCTGATGGGGAGAGGTATGAATGGTGAGTCTATGTCTGCTCATTACTCTTCAGAGGAGGCCTAGGGATAACAAGCTAGTGTGAGGCAGGCCATTCTTGAAGCCTCAGTGAAGCTCAGAGCCATGAATAGTGGCCAGAGTAGGTGAATATGTTGGCTGTGAGGGGGTGTCACAACTTTAGGAAGGGGGTAGAGACACCCTAAGAGATTATCATGCCTAAAAATCTACAATGGTCTTACGAAAGATGCCATAAAATGGGCCTTCCAGTATTGTGTCAAACCATCTTCTGTGAGCAGAAATGTTGGATCCCAGTCTCACTCTTCCCCTGTACTGGGGAGCTTGGCCTGAGGTGGGGTTAAATACTGCAGCCTGATTCTGCAGTCTTTGAGTGATGATTTCATAGTTAGTGTAGAAATTACTTTTTGTGTTAGAATTGTGACATGACAATATATCAACTTAAACTGTGGCACTTCATAAAAGTCATACTGAAGCTTTTAGGTAAACATTTCTGAACATCCATCCACATCCACAACCATCCAACAACCTCTTTTTCCCATTTTTGCACATAGGGTCAGTGTGTCACTCTACAGTGACAATCATCTAGAGTAAAGATTTACATTGTCGGGTGGTTAGCCCTGCCACCTGAACATTGGTTAAATTATGAAGAACATTTAACTAAATCAGAAGCAGGCTCACACATTTTATGATATTCAGAAATGTAACGTTAGATAGTTAGAATAAACTGTCTTTTGGCTTTTCCTGGTTAGGGGTCGCCACAGTGGAACTCCGGTCCGCTAATGATTGGCAGTAGATTTTTGCGTGCTGGCTTGCCGGGCCTAATGCACAACCTTCAACGAAGGAACGTCCATTCACGCATGTTGACACACAGAAGACGCTCTAACTGAGAATCAAATGTGCAACGTCTAACTGTGAGGCGACAATGCTACCGCAGTACCACCACCGCAGTTAACAGAATTCTGATCATTTAGCACTGCACAGTCATTGTAAAATCTAGTTCTCAAAGACAGTATTGCAGTTGCTGTGTGTTATCAACATTGTGAATAGAAGAACACAGTGCTTGTACCACACAGATCAATCAACAGAATGTTTAAACTGTAGACTCAAAGTACCAAGAAATAGATACGTTATGATAAAGTAATATAACCCAGAAGAAAGCAGTTTAAAAAAGAAAGTAGTACCTGAGTTTGTAGTTAGTTGTCTAGAAGAAAGACATTCCTGTAGTCCAGAAACATAAAAGATGGTGGCACTAGAAACACATCATCATCATCATCATTATCATCATCACTATGAACAACCCCCTTTTTTCCCATCTTCACCATAGGCTTGGGGTGATGTGTTAATTGTCACCATCTCTCTATATTCAATGCCACACTGCTACCCTCTTCAACACCTATGCTCCACTGTTGCACGTCTTCACTCATACAATCCATCAACCTCTTTGCTGGATGCCCTTATTTCCTATTGCCCTCTTCCTGTCTGTCCCAAATGTTCTTCACCAGATAATAAAAACGACAATCATCCAGTGGACCAAACAAAAAGGCACATACAAAACTTTTATTTTTACTCTAGCGCTTCGGTGTGACCACCTTCCAGGAGTAACAAACAATATCATACATTTCTCAAACATTTATACAAAAAAAATCTTCAATTAACAATCAATTAAACACTAATTAAAAAACTCATCCACATTTAAAGCAAACATTTCCAATTTAAATCATTGTTGAGTCCATTTGGCACAAATGTTTTATACTTTAAAATATAGATGCTTTCTTTATAACATAACTTATGCTTCAATATATTATCATCATCATAAAACCACTTAACAGTTTCTAAAATTGTCTCTTTCAATTTAGTTACATCACTTCCATGGAACATATGAAAATGTGCAGCTATTATTTTATCTTCTTTTTTATTTTTAATGTCTCTAATGTGTTCCGTGAATCTAATATGAAACTCCCTCTTAGTTTCCCCTATATAAAACAATTCACATGGGAATTTTAATGCATAAATTACCCCTTTACTTCTACATGTAAAAACATCATTGGGCTCAAATTTAATACCATTGATGTTATCAAAAGTTTTAACCACATTGGTACAAATACTACATTTGTTACAACACAACGTCCCCTTCACATTCAAAATGTTTGGGATACTAACTGCCGGTAAATAATTCTTCACCAGATAGTCTTCTTTTTCTCTTCCTATGTGTCTGAACTACCATAATTTAGTCTCTTTGACCTTTTTTGCAATTGGAGCTACTTTGGCTTCTGCTCTTATGTCCTCATCTCTTCATTTGTTCCACAATGTGCATCCTACCACACATTCCAGCCACATCATTGCCATCATCTCTAGCTTCCTCAGCTGCTTTGCCTTCACTGACCAGGTTTATAATAGTACAGGTCACCACTGTTTTGAACCCCTTACTTTTCAGCTTCTTTGGCATTCTTCTGTCATACATTGCCCCTCTGATTCTAGCTTTGATCTCCTCATCCAGACTTATCTACTCCTCAACCACCCCTTACAAACAATTGAAGTTATTAATCTGTTTCACTATTTTCCACTCTATCTCAGTTCTTGGCTTCTTCTAATTTCCCCCATTTCCTGCCATTACCACTGTCTTATCTGTACTCAGTTTCATCTCATGCACCTTCAGTTTTGCATTCCATTCCCCTATCCTTTGCTGAAGTTCTTGCTCAGAATCTGCCTATAATGCCTCATTGTCTGCATACAACAATTTTGTTGATCTGACACATTGACCTGTTTGATAATGTAATCCATTACCAGTATGAACAGCAGTGGGCTCAGAGATGAACCTTGATGCACACCCACTCCCACTGGAACCCCTCTGTGAGACTGAACACTGATCTTACTTGAGTCTTTCAGTCCTTATACATAGTATGCACTAATTATACAAATAATTCTGGGACTTTGAACTACCACAGGACTGCCCAAGTCAGCTTTCTTGGGACATTGTCATATGTTTTCACTAAGTCTGAGAATTCTCAGTTGGACTTTTTCCTCATGTCTAGCTTCTTCTTAGCTATCTCTTTCACTACAAACATTGGGTCAATTGTGCTGCATCCTGATGTGAATTCAAACTGCTCATCTCCCATCTTGCTTTCTTTTACTTTGTGTATTCATTTATCAGTTGCTCTCTCCAGAACTTTCATCCAATGTGATAAGAGTTTGATATTTCTATATTGCCCACAGTTCTGAATGTTCCCTTTCTTTTTGAATCCTGGCACTAGTATACTTATTCTTCAGTAATTTGGAATACACCTTTCTCCCCATACTGCTATGAGTACCCTCAGAAGCCATTTCTCCCTATCTCACCCAACATCTTTATCATATATGTTGTGACCTCATCTGAGCCTGCTGCTTTTCCTGAATTCATTTTCCTTAGTGCTGTTCTTTCTTCTTCTGTGGTAGGCTCCTTGTCTTCTTTTACTGTAGGCTGTGTCTGGGGCAATGTATTTTCTGTGGGGTTTCTTTCAATCAGAAGCTGCTGGAAGTACTCCTTCCATCTGCTTTTGATGTCCTGCAGACCGGTGAGCAGGTTGTTGTTGGCATCCCTTATGAAGGGTGTCTGATTTTTTTCTTTTCTGTCTTTGCCTTACAACCTGATATAGTTTCTTTGTGCTGTCTACTGAGTTATTTTCCAGAAGCTGGTAGAGTACCTCTAATGCCTTATTCTTTGGTATTGCAACTCCTCTCTTAGCTTTTAGCCAACTCATATTCCTTCCTAACCTGGTCTGCCTTTTCTACCTCCTACTTTTCCTGCACTCCTTCTTTCTTTTGATGACTTCCTGGACTTCTGCATTCTGTCACCAGCTTTCCTTATGTCCTTTATTTCCATACCTGGCTTGGCACATATCTGTTCTGTGGTCCTCATGCATACTGTTTTGAGGAACTGCCATTCTTCATCAGCTCCACCTATTTCTTCTTCTTCCTGAGGTACTACATGGTCCCTGAATAAATCCTTGAACTGTTGTGCTTTTTCTCCAGTAAACTTCTAGATCTTTAGTCTGGTCTCTGTTAAGCTTAGAGCCTTCTCTGACCACTGCATGCTGCTGATTGTGGCAACCAGTGGTTCATGCTGTGGGCTGAATGTTTCACTAGGCATGACTTTGCAATCACTGATTCTACCCCATTGTCCTTTCCTTACTAGGAGGAAGTCTACTTGGGTTGCGTTTTGGTTACTCTTGTATGTGCTCTTGTGACTGTCTCTCTTGCTGAACCATGTGTTTTTATCATTATAAAGTCATTTGCCAGACAGAAATCTAGAATGGCCTCTCCTTCTTTATTCCTGTTGCCCCACCCATGCGGACCCAGGCAGTTCTCATATCCTGTTCTGCCTATCCTGATATGTGCATTTAGGTCACTCATTATGAACACCAATTCATGTTTACCTGCTTTATCTTGTAGGTCCTGCAACTGCTGTCTGAATGCACTCTTTTACTCAGTATCACAACCCTGCTGTGAAGCATAAGCTGAGATTATGAATACTGCACTATCATTACTCTGGAGTCTGGTTGCCATGAGTCTGTCACAAATTTTGTTGACTTCCCTCATTGTCTGCTGAAGCCTCTCCCTCACCACAATTCCTATATCATTTCTAGCCTGTCCTCCTCCTAAGTAGTAGACTTTGGAGCCCAAGCCAAGTGGCTTTGCTGCACTGCCCTTCCATCTTGTTTCCAGGATACATTGGATGTCCAGCCTCCTCCTTACCATGATGTCATCCATTTACAGGTTCCATCCTGTCAGTGCACCCTGGAACACCAGGTGCTAAATATGGGGGAGTAGTGTCATTGAGTTCTCAGTCAAAGAAATCAAGGTGTACAGGAGACAAAAATTTTCTTCTATTATTTTAATAGAATAAGAAAATACAATATTAGCATTGCAATACTGATTGACAAGTCACTGTCATGAGTGGACCATACCTCTCAAACTCTTAGACCAAGAAATCTGGACAAAGCCATAAGTAATGGGGACAAAGGCCCAAAAATAGAGGCAATATTTAAATATTGCTCTTACAAACTTAGAAATTTTTTAGAATAACAGGTTTTGTGTTAACACAGATTTTCTGTAGGGTATGAAGTCTGAAACTCAAATGTCTGTCATTATTTTCTGATTCAGTCTTTAATGACTTGCCAATGATTTGTCAGAAAACCACAATTATATGAAAAACGGACCAAAAGTATGAAGCAAAAATCTGGACATTCTGGGGAAATCTGTACAGTTGAGAAACATGGAGTGGATCCAGAACATATGTCACTGTATTATGTGAGCTTAGGAAGGGTTGTGCACAGAAGGACATGAATGGGACGTCTTTTTTTTTTAATTATCAAAGTAAATGCTGTTTTGATTTGCAGGAAAGTTAATAGCCCGGTTTATTCACCGCACTGTCCAAAAAGGGACCATTGAAATTAAGAACTTGACACTCCTAGTAATATTGTCAGAGCTGTATTGGGTGGGGATAGCAAACTGCAGTTTGGAAATGAGAAGTTCTTTTTATGCAGAGCTACAGCTGTGGTTTGTTAGATATCTACAGTTTAGTGTATTGCCCTCTCATGAACTATTATTGCGCCATATGTAGGTTAGATCAGGTTGCAGCCTTACCCATAAAGCACTGCGTGTAAGTGTTTGTATGCTTTTGGGATTTTTATTTATTATTTTACTGCATGAATGGGCAAATGATAAAATCAGCTACGTTTAGTGAATCAAGAACATACCTTTCAAGTTGTAGGCATTGGAAATAGGAATAAAGCCCCTGAAAAGTAGATACATCCAGCCAAATATCTGGGCATCTAATTAGCATAACATTTGAATACCAAATAGTACATAACTCTTCCCATTTCCAGTAGGAATGTGGGATATTACTGAGAAACACCTTTTGAAACAGAAGGACATGACTAATGGAAAAATATATGCACAATATCAAAGAGACAGTGTAACATCTGTAGACTTTAATGAAATGTATTTCAAAATTCTACAACAAAAGGTTATTTATTTTTACTTCTGAAAAAGGGAGGTAGATGTATGTGTCCTCTCCTCTTTGTTTAAATTATTGTTGCTACCAGAATGTTGATTGTGTATGTAGTTTTCCTGTATAGTAGATAGCTTAAAAAAGACTTGTAATAAGGGGGGGGGGGTGAGAAAATTGTGTAAAGGGGTAAATCAGACCTAAAAATAGGAATGTTCATCCAAAATATGGACAGCTGAGAAGTATCAGACAAGAAGCATTCTGTATGGACATCATGCTTATGTTAGTGCAGTCAATGTGACTCATTTTTCCTCATGCGTGGCCCATATTTCCTGCATGACCAGTACCCAGTTACAAATATTAATTTTCATCAAGTTACTTAAGTAGTTCAAACTATGTTGATATTTTGAACCATAAAAAAATTAGCAAACACATTTTAATATGTGTAATAGTTTGAAGCTATATACTGCTATTATAACAATATAAACAAATTAAAATAAAATGTATGATGTAACAGGGACTGTTCTGCCAGTCACATATTCTGTTGATGTTTTCAGTCATGATAGGTTTTGAAAAAAAAATCTTTTTATAACTTAGGAAACAATAATACTGTATTTTTAAATGTGTATGCATCTCTCAGCTCTTGATGAAAATGTTTTTCACTGGCATTATATTGTTATGGCTCCACCTCATCCTTATTCATGCGCCGTAAATGAACTCAGTTTACACAACTTAAATGGAAGACTTTTACCCATTTCAAATTCCTCGAAGGGCATTGTATCACCTTCCTTGACCAGATATAATATAAAATCATCTTTGTACTTTAGATGTATAATAAAGCATAGGGAGACTGGAAAGCATGCAATTTTTCCAGAAGAGTAATAATGAATAAGATGCCCTCATGACCATGACTATAACTCAGTTTGCCTTCACAGATTTTCAGAATGTAGGACTAGGATGCTAAATAAGCATTCATGAGGGGCTTGCTCTCCAAAAGCCTTGCCATAAGATACTGCACTAGTGCTGTGATCAACATCCTTTTGACTCCATCAGATATTTTCAATATCTAAGTTCCCTCTATGCCTGCTAAGTTTTGATCACACAAATTATTTGATGTAAACCTAAATATCTTATATAACTTCTAAGAAAATACATTCTTTTCTTGGGCTCCTTAGAAAGAAGAGGGCTGATTGTTTTGCATCTAATTATCGCTTCTGCCATAATGTTATTTTGTTAATCAAGTCATTCATCAAGTCATTCATTTTCTGATACCCATATTTGCATATTTAGGGTCACAAAAGCTCTGCTGGCATAAGGTAAGCAAGTAATTCTGGATAGAATATCAGTCCTTTGGAAGATGCACATACACAAACGTGCACACACACACACACACACACGCACACACGCACACAGGCACACTCATTCCTTAGAGAATTGCTAGTTCTCGTACAGAATTTTCAACTCTCTTATAATACAAGCTCGGCAATCACCTGCTAAATCCATTGTACCCTTGTCCATCTCTACTATTGTGCAAATGTTGCATTTTTATAGTATGATTGTTCCATTCACAGTTTAGTATTGCTGTTGCTTTACATCTGCTCACTATAAATGATAATATCGTAATTAGTTTGTGCATGTTGTATGCCGCCATTGGGCTAGCTCATTGCATTAGCCTACTTATCAGGCTATCACATTAAATAAATAAAGTAAACAAAGAATAAAATAAGAAAAAAACATACAGCAAATAAATAAAATTATTCTCCAAACATGCACACTGACAGTATGAGTAACACTTTTTCAAAGTGTATATTCATTATAGTCAGTAAACTTTGCAATACTTATGTAATCTGATGTATTTGATATATTCTTATAGCACATTGATGAAGGAACAAGTAGTTCTATATCTTGGTGGTTATCTCTGATGAAAAATGAATAGTTCTATATCTTCTTGGTTATCTGTGATGAAGGAACTAATCTGCTCAAACCTCTGTGAAACACAATGGGCTCATTGAACGGTTTCCTGTACTAACCATGGTGTTGTTGTGAAAACAGTTCAATGCCCTGCCTTTTTACGAACTGTATTTGCACGACAAACCATTCAAGTGGCTTTGAGATATCATTTCTTGAGGCTGATTGACATATAATAAATAATTGGTTTAAGCTGTCTTAGCTCTAAATGAAGTAGCAACCAACCCTGACCTATTAGTTTGAGACATGCTTGAGGCAAAGTTGCATCTCATGTCAACAAACCCCTGTTGTTCATCTAGCCCTGAAAATATACATAAGAGCCCTGTAGATTATTAGAATCTTACCTGCTTTTGTTTTCTGTGCCCTTGTAATGGCATGAATTAAACAGTGAAACCAATTAAGAGCATGTGTCACATTCCATATGTAAATTCTGAAATAATAAAGAAGGATAAATGGTTTTGCAAAAGTGATTAATTGCCTCTCATTAGAGCTATAAATGGCATTATGCTAATTTTATTTTGAGTTCATTAGATTATCTTTAAAAGTAGAATTGTGCGCAAACCAGTGACTGTAAAGCTTGACCTCTACCTACATAACAGAGCATAACCTGTGCAATGACTATCAGTATAATGTGACCTGAGTTTTCCTTTGTTTCTTAAACTTCAAAGTTTTTTTCAGGATCAAGAGGCTATCCCTTCCTTCTTTTGAGCATGCTATGCTTCCCTGTTTCCCTGTGACAGCCATATCCAGTGCTGTACATCCATCACTGAGTCTATCGGTCACTCCATTATAACCTGTAGACATATCAAATTGCCACTGGGTATGATGTGGAACCCAAGGTAGTCCTTGGGGGGTTGCTGTCTAACATTTGCAGTTTTTTTTTTCCTCTTTCAAGCCCTATGCTGGTTTACCCACCCTCCTCTTACTTGTGTGATTACATCATGAAGAGTGGATGTGCATAGAGAATGTCTAACATCGCACCCCCACCTACTAAGAAGTTCAGCCATGTTCCCACCCTAACACCCCCATTAGACTATGACCTCCCTTATCTGCAGCCTCCACCAGGGATTTCATGGGTGATGCTCACACAACTGCCCCTTCCTCTTCAGGATGGGTACATTCCCATCCTTCTTTGGTGCTCCATCAGTCTCCATCGTCACTAATTAAACCTGGGTTGGCTGGGCTATAACTAAGGTTTCATACACCAGTGTCACCAAAGCCAAAAAAGTATCTCTTCTTGTTGACATACTTGTTTACTGGATAGTGAAGAGAAGTCAAGTTCTAGTGAGGACTGCCTTTTTCTTTTTGGGAAATCAGACACTGAAAGTCTCCTAAGCATTTCATCTTCACATAAATGTACACGTCAAGCTATTTTTTTATGTCTAACTGTATAGTAAGCCAATCTAGTCATCTGTATCTTCCCTCATATGCAAGATTACTTGAAAGCATGTCTTGCACTTATTAATACTGGACCACTCAAGGCCTCAATAAGTTTTCATGCCACTAGTAAGTTTTCTTGTAATGCACAGTACCATTCTTTCATCAGAAAGCATTTCAACACTTAGAAAACTGGCTGACGTGATCAGGTATATAATGCTAAATTTGAAAAAATAAAATGTTATAGTCAAATTAAGAAAGTTGTAAATGTAAGGTTTGTAGACCTCACTGTGGACTAACATTTGAACTTAATGAACTGCTAGCAAATGACTTTTCAAAATAGATTTTTTTTATTCTGGCATGAACTCTGTATTTTAATTCCCTCCTTATAGCTTCTAGTGACATGGCCAACACTAGAAAATGCAATACCAACCTTCAAGGCTGCACCAAGCCAACAAAAAAGTCATTAAGTTCCACCAAGTTAATTAAAGATTTCATGATTAATTATTTCAGGACACAGATGCTTCTTAGAAGTATATCTGCATAGCAATAAATGAAAAATATCTTCAGAAGACATATCAGAATTTCATTATTGTCACCTTTTTGTCAATATTCAATACATATTTTTAAGATATTGTCTGCATTGAGTGACGTGACAAAGCTATTTGGTAAACACACACACCTGTGGACAGTTTAGTGGGTCACAAATTTACCAATGGCATGTCTTTGAGATGTGGGAGGAAACCACAATACTCAGCATAACAGCACCTGAATGCAGAGTGAACATGAAAACTCTGCAAAGAAAACTTCCTTGCTAGGAAAAGAAGTGGACAACCTAGCATTGTGAAGCAGCAATAATAACCACCATGCCACTGTGTTGACCACATTTTAGTATAAGACTATCATCATTAGATCAATAATATACAGAGCAGTACTTTTATAAATATCTGTGGAGACAGGTATAACAAGTTAATGAGAAAAGCAATGATTAATAAATCTTTAAGTAACCCATCATTTAAAAAAAAGTTATTTTAAAGGGACACTTATGTAAAATGAAACAGATTTATTTTACATGTGGAAACACTGGATAATGCTGTAACCAGGCATACACCATGCACATGAAAAAGCACATTTTGCACATAATTTATTTATTATGTATCATGAAATATGGGAGAACTTAAATTTAAAAATCTGGGCACATTTACCATGGCTTTGTTTTATTTAAATAAGTTAAAGTTTTTGTTAAACAGTCTTTCTTTTTCAGAAGGCTTTGTTGGTTAAATTGGCTTTTGCTTAAGTCTAGTATTTCAGATTTTTTTACAGTATTGAATAGGTCTGCTGTCTAGAAAAATACATTAGCCAAGTTAGGGAGGAAATACTTGGCATCAAAACTACAAATTCTGTAAAAAGTCAAAATAATTTTCACATGTACAGGATGACGAGATACTAAACACAATCAATCATGTAGGACATTTAGCACCAGTTACTATACAGTTACTATATAGAATATATATACCACAAAGTACTGAGCAGTGACATGCAGCAATGTATGGAAAAACTACACTTTAACTTTTACACTTTAATGGTTTTAATATAAGGTTTTATAGGGAAAAGTACACTTTATGATTTCTATGTAAGTGTTCGAACAATGGAATATACAGTAAAAATAGAAGCAATATGCACTGAAATTTAGCAGTAAGTAATTTAAAAATGTACTTGCATCTGATAATAACATGTACTACAGATAAAGGCAATGGCTAACACCCTACTTTTGTCAGGTGTCATAAAATGATATTTTTTGTCATTAGTCAGTTTAAAAGCAAATCTCTGTGAAAGGTCAGTGATGATTTTTTTTCCTTTTAATTTCACTGACGTATTGACAACATTTTATTCAAACTTTTACAAAAGAATTTGCTTTTATTCCTTTGAGACTAGTGGACCTCACTGACAGCATTTTAGAACAGTGTATGTTTAACCAGGGAGGCACTGTACAAAATGAGCGTCAATTAAAAAGATGGTCAGTACTTAACCCCCGCCACTTAAGAACCTGTTTAATTACTTTGAGAAAATGTGTAAACCTGGCATTAGGGAATTATGCGCAGCAAGGGGTAAGTCAAACATATTTTTTCATTTAAACAAGCAGGAAGATATTTGCTTTTTAAGTAGGCTAATGACAAAAATTATAATTTATGAAACCTGATAAATGAGGGGGTTAGTC